>NW_026068056.1:487546-529973 GCF_014885135.2 Alexandromys fortis
ATCCTCCCTGGTAAGCCAGCTCGTGGGCTACACAGAATATTAGAAATGGGTTAGAACAATATGTAAGAGCTAGCCAATAAGAAGCTGGACCTAGCCGGGCCAGGCAGTGTTTGAAAGAATACAGTTTCCGTGTAATTATTTCTGGGCATAAGCTAGCCATGCGGGCGGCCGGGTGCCAGGGACGCAGCCCCGCTGCTCCTAATTCAACAAGGCCAGCCCAGCTGTGTGCACCTCTACCGAACAGGATCCTCATGGAAGCCTGTGGGTTGTAGCTTTACTTATTTCTTCACAGCCTGCTTGTCTTCGCGAAGTTGGCATGTTAATCCTTAGCTTATCATGAAACAGCTTCCGGGGGTGCTATGTGTTGGCATTTACTATAAATCCCAGAAAGGAGAGGGCTGAGTGGCAAGGGGGCCCAAGAGCAGCTCCTGGTCTCCCTTAGATGAGACCCAGTTCAGTGGGGCAGACGCTCCCAGGGCAGCATCAGACTCAGGTGCACCTGGCTCCCAGGTGTACCTGTGTGAGAAGAGGAGCTCAGCTCTCCCCGCTCCTGCCATGAGCACAACCCACGCAAGCGACCGCCCTGAAGTAGGCACAGGTGGTGGCACTGTGAGTTAAACCCTACTCCTCTGATCCGATCTGCTCAAACACTCTTATTGTTTCCGGTTCCACAAAACAACCGCATGACATCAGCAGGGAAGAAGATGGGGGCGTCACTTCGAAGGGATGGCAGTCCAGGTCATCAGTGAGCTTGCGCAGGAACGCAGAGGCAGTGACATTGGCCTTCTCTCTCGGTCCAGTGTACCCTCAGGATGTCCTCCACACCCCTCCCGCATCCTTCATCTGGGCATGGAAGACAACCGGGACGACACGTCCTTTCTCCAGCCCTTGAGTTGCCGTCAACAGCCATCTTTGCTGAGACCCTTTGACCCCCGTGTGCACAGGATCAAATTTTCTCTTTATGAAACAGTGCTGACAGTGGAGGTCCAGACCCATCGCAGGCCCCCTGATGCTCAGACCTCTCTCCTGCCTGTCAGCTCTCTTGGGAAATTCAGGCTTCCTGGATTTGGATTCCTCCCTTGTCATTTGTCATCCAGTCCGGAGGACACCTCGTAAAACATATAGCTCCATCTGACTGTGTGCCGTATGCCAGGCTCCGTGCTGGGAACTGTGTGTGTGTGTTATCTCAGAGGGTCGCCACAAAGAACCTACTGTGGACGCTGCCCGTGTGCCAGAATTAGCTTCAGCTGTCACCTTGACACAACCAGAGTCACCTGGGAAGGAAGAACCTCAGTGGAGAAAATGTCTCCTTCAGATTGGCCTGTGAGCACATCTCTGACACATTCTTTTGATTCATGATTGATGTGGGGGCATCCAGTCAACTATAGGCCGTGCCATCCCTGTCCGTGTGGTCCTAGATTGTATGAAGAAGCAGACTTAGCAAGCCATGGGGAGCAAGCCAGTAAGTGTTCCTCCATGGCTCTGCATCAGCTCCTGCCTCTAGGTTCCTGCTTGAGTTCCTCCCCTGACGTCCCTGGATGATAGACTATAACTTGTAAGTGAAATAAACCCTTTCCTCCCCAGGTTGCTTTTGGTCATTGTTTACCACAACAACCAGGAACAAACTAGGAGATAGCTTATCCCAGTCTCACAGGTGAGCCAACCTGGACTCGCAAAGTTCAATGAAATAGCCAAATCCCTGGACTGATAATTCAGAAAGCCTAATTGCAAATCTAGACGTATCTGCTTTCAAAGATCGTTTTTCTTGTCTGTTTATGCCTGGTCTGTTTTTGTTGTCGAGTCATGAAATATTTCAGACACATATGAAAGAACACAGAGGATTTGTTTGTCACGTTTTAGCCCCAACTGGCCTGAAACTGACCATGTAACCCAAGAACTCAGCATCCTCCTGCCTCAGCCCTCCCAGGTGCTGGGTTTATGGGTGTTGGTAAGATGGTGTTATTTATAATCACTGGCATGTGAACCCCTCAGACTTAGCACAAGTCATGTTGGTGAGAGCCGTGGAGACCTGAACATGAGCTGCCGGAGGCCTCATCAGGTGTCTTCAATCATGTGTTCTGCTATTGAATGATGTCTTTTGTCTACTTCTGTTATCAGTTGTGAAGACTGCAACCTCGTTCTATTTGGAGGTCAGTTTTCTATTCTAGTCTGTCCAGCTTTGCATAGTAACTGCTGGGACTTGCACTGTTACCTGTATCTGCCCCTCTGGTGAACCAGGCCTTTCCTCGTTCTGCTTGGTCCAGCACCTCTCCATACACAGCCCTGTCCTGCTGTGACGCTGTCCACTAGTTTAACCACTGCAGCTTCCTCTACTAGTGTTTCAGGTCATAATTTTCCCATCCTTTTCATCTCTCCACATATTTGTACTTAAAGTGTGTTTCTTCTCAATCACACATTGTTAGAGCTTGCTTTTTCTTTTTAATTTGGCAACCTCTGCCTTTTAAATGGGTTATTTAGATAAAGAATCTGCAAACCGTGGCCCCAGAGCCAAATTCAGCTCAGTGCCCAGTTCAGTAAATAAAATTTTATTGCAAAACATAGTGAGCATTTGTTATGTGTTGTCTAAAATTGGTTTTGCAGAGCCAGAGTGATTATTTCAAACTGTAGCCTGCAAAGCCTGAAGCATTTACTGTTGGTCTCTCCACAGGAAATATTTGCTGGTCTCTGGTACAGACCAGTTCCCTTGGTGGTCTGCCCTAGATCTAACATCTGCTCTTCCTTTCCTTCTGCCTCCCAGCTGCCCTCTGGGTTCAGTTTCTCTGTCCTAGCTGATGGCTGGAATTGGTCCATTGTTCATTTCTGCACCGGGCGATTAGCCAGATTTTCTTTTGCTTCTCTGTAGCTGCTCTGTTTACAGTGGGCATCTTTCATTTGCCACAGTTCACCCTGTTGGTGAAACAGCTCCTTGTAAGGTGTGAACCCTCTCCGAGTGTGTGCATCTTGCTTCCTCGGGCTTTGTCTTGCTTCTCATTCCTATGTGCACTTAAATTCCATAATATTGTTGTCATTATTTTTAGAGGAGGAAAGTCAACTGTCTTTAAAGGATATATAAAGCTTTTATTTTTCAGCTCTTTTGGAGTGTGTGTGTGTGCACGTGTGCATGTGTGGACATGCACATATATGAGTGTGTGCACATGTGGAGGCCAGACAGTGATGTCAGGTGTGTCTTCTTCCATTGCTTTCCAATTTGTTTTTGAGGCAGGGTCTCCCACCGATCCTGGAGCTCACTGAGTTAGCTAGACCACCTGACCAGCAGTCCAAGGACCTCTGTCTCTTGAGCTAGGATTATAGAGTTTTTAAAGTGCCTGGTGCTTTGTACACAGGTGCTGGGAACCAGAACTCGGGTCCTCATGCTTTCCCAGCCCCATCCCATGATTCCTCTTCTCCATTCTGAATAGAAATTTCCTCTGTTCTAATCTTTTTCTGCCTGAAAAATCTCCTTTAATCTCTTATTCATTCATTACTTATTTATCTGTTTTCAATTGGAGTCTTGCTGTGTTGCCCTGGTTAGTCTCAAACTCCCAGGCTAAGCGATCGCCTGCTGCAGCCTTCTGTATGCTGAGAAAACTTGTGTGTGACATTATAGCAAGGCTTGTGGGAACAGCCCCTGATTCTGTGAGGCTGACCTGCTTCCCCAGAAGTCAGGACACAGCCTCATTCAGTGCCCTTTGGTGTTCCTATCTAAATTTTGTTGAATGGAGAAATCACACCTGTCCATGCAAAAAACACATCTTTACCCTTAAAGGGAATATTGGAGGTGGTTCTGGAGAGATTTCAAGTGACAGTGGTCAGGAAATACAGATCTAGATACCATAACCAAAGCAGTTGTTACAAAAGAGAGCATTTAATTGTGGAATTGCTTCCTGTACCGGTCTCGCTGAACATAGCAGACAATGAGAACTATTGAGACCCCAAGAACAATGGCAATGGGTTTTTGATCCTACTGCACCTATTGGTTTTGTGGGAGCCTAGGCAGTTTGGATTGCTTTTTGGGCTGACGAGGGAGGGGGGCTTGATTGGGGGAGGGGGAGGGAAAGGGGAGGCGGCGGTGGGGAAGAGACAGAAATCTTTAATTAATAAAGAAATAAATAAATTAAAAAAAAGAAGCAATCTTAGAGGTTAGTCCATTATCATCATGGTGAGGAGCATGGTGACACAGGCAGACTTGGTGCTGGAGGAGCTGCTGAGAGTTCTACATCCTAATCCATAGAGAGAGAGAGAGAGAAAGAGAGAGAGAGAGAGAGAGAGAGAGAGAGAGAGAGAGAGAGAGACTCTGGGCTTGGCATAGGCTTTTGAAACCTCAAAGCCCATTAAGAGTGACATGCTTCCTCAAACGAGGCCACACCTCCTAGACCTTCTAATCCTTTCAAACAGTTCCAGTCCCTGATGACTAAGCATTCAAATATATAACGTGGGCCATTCTTATTCCCTAACGATCTCTTCTAACCTAACTTTTGTTCCTGTCTTTTGAATCATAAATGTGTGTTGTATCTTCAGATGGTTCATTTTTCAGCTCACAAAAGGTATTCTTGTTTCACTTACTATAATATCATAGTAATTTACTTAATTAAATAAAATACCCAGTGTTAACCAACCATTACTGCCTTCCTGTAATATACTATAATTGAATGTGAAGTGTTTGTAAAAATACACTTCTGAGTATATATGCTGAATATGCTGAGTATATTTAAAGGCCTCTGTCTCCTTTTTACTAAATTAGATCAGAAGCAAGGCAATATGTACAGGCCATTAGTTCCTTTTAAATTGTTACTTAAGGTCCTTCAGTGGCTATGGTTCCACTTGGGCATAGTTTTCCTAGACCAACTCAAGTATGGGCTTGAAAAAAATCAATTACATTTATGTTTTCATCATAATGAGTTGTCACATCTTATATAATATTTTAATGTAGTGACACTTTATGTTTGTTACTAATATTGTTTGTTACTTTTATGGTTTTCCTTATTGGTTTTACATAAATTTGCATGTATTTTATTCTCAAATACCTATGCTTGACTTTGTGGTTTATTTCTTTGCATTCTTTCCCCCCTCCTCCCCCTCTCATTTGTAGTTTCTACTCTCATTGCCTTGTTTTTTCTTCTATCTTTTAAAAAGCATTTTAATAATCACATTTTTCTGCATTGTTTAATCTCACCCCTACATCTGTTATGTCTTCCCTGCCCCTGCCATACATACTCCCCTTCCTGAAGGTTCCTTTCACATACTCATGTACTCTGTGTTGTTGTGAGACCTTTGATTTTAACCAGAACTATAGCACAATTTACAAAAACCTAGAGATGGAAATTGGGGTTCAATCTGAAAGTCAGAAAAGGAAAACAGCCAGCCACTGGCTCTTACTTCTACCTCAGTTTGAAATGGTGATCCCACCTCCACAAATCCTCAGAATGAGACTGTGTTTGAGAACTGTCTCCTCCTGTTTTATATTCCTCTTTAGGGCTGGGATTAAAGCTGTGTACCACTACCACCTAGTTTCTATGGTAATCTAGTGTGGCTACTGGGATTAAAGGTATGTGTCACTACTGCCTGGTCTGTAAGGCTGATCTGTGTGGGTATTTTACTCTCTGAACTTCACACAAGTTTTATTTATTAAAATACAAATGAAATATCACTAAATTTCCCCTTTTGTCTAATATAAAAAGGGGAAGGCTATAACTAATGAAAGAAAAACTATATATAATAAGTACAATGACTATATACAATATATACAGTTGATAAATATATAAAATGTCTAGTGTGTTGCATTTGACAAATTCAGAGAAAATACTCTATATCTATCCTATTTTGGTGATTCCAAAGTCTTGTACCTATTTTACTTTCTATGATAACTTGCCTTCTGCATTAGGTAAAAAAGGAAAGCTATAACTACCTGGTCTTCAACTCCCTTAGAGACCCAAGAAGGAAACAATATTAACTGAGTAAGCAGGAAGTGGAAGCAAGTGTCTTCCAAAATGACAAAGTGTCTTCTGTGAAATGACAGAAATAGCTAGTTAGTCACCCAAAGTTCCTCTGCAGTATTGGGGCATCTGTCTTCAGCCTACAGGCCTGGTATACCCAATAGACTTTTCTGTGAAGCAGGATATTCTGAAAGGCTGTCCTACCTTGTCTTGACAATGTTTGGCAGTCACTTTCTTTTGTGTCCTGCTTATCCAGTTAGGTCAGCATACTGTCAGCAGTTGAGACAAGGACATTTTCTTGCCCAGTGGTTTACTTTTGCCAGAAAGAAAGTAAACTACATGTAGAGTTTCTTCAATGTCCACTATCTTCTCTGAAGTAGATTGGTGCTGCCAGGAGTAGACATGTCCCTTTGTTATAAAAAAAAAGAGCCTATATTATAAAACATCTTAAATGCTATATTCTGTAGCTTTCTGAAATGTTTGAATATGACCTATTTATCTAAAATATATCCTTGTTTGATCTTGAAAACATACCTAATGTTACTACAAGTTTGATTATAATAGGTGACTAATTACTAACCTGTGTTTAAAACTAGTAGTTGCTTTTTAAAAGTAGATTCAATAATCTACCTTTTTATCTTATCATATCTATAGCCTTTCTTTTTTCTTTTCAGAGTAAATTCAATAATCTACCCATTTATGTAATTATATCTATATCCCTTTTTTTTTCAAAACAAGAATCTTTAATCTAATTTCCTTTGTTTATCTTTATTCCTGGCCATTATCCATAACAACTTGTAATAAACACACTAAACAAAGACAAACATCCATAATCCAGTTTTTGGGAATGTGGGCATAGTTTTCTAAGTGACTTCCTATTGACTGGGAGCATTGGTAATGTTATGGAACCCAACAAAAATTTAGGATTGTGGTCAAGTCCTGACTGGAGTATTCTGTGAGGCTTGGTCATCTCAGCCAGCAGCCTTGCAGCTGTTCTGGATGCAGAATTCAAAAGAAATTTCAACAGAGGTGCTCTGAAATGGATCATCTGGCCATCTGTTTCCTTTGAAGATTTTTCAGGGAGTCTTCCTTGATCAAACCTTACTTTTCTTAATCCAGATTAAATCCATAGCCTCTCATTTCCCGTGTAAACAAAAACAAAACCTCAAAAAAAGTTAAAAAAAAAAAAAAGGCAAAACCTCTTCTCTAAAGTAACAAATGTGTTTTGATATAAATTTTGAAGTCAAGACATTTTCAAAATATATTTATAATGGATTAATCCCAGCAGCATTAATAATCAAATGTCTTTTAGCAGCTGTCACTCCTTCCTTAGCAGTCAAACAATTCAGAGATAACACAATAACATACAGTATTCAGATTCTCTGTGTATTTCCCATCTTTATGTGGCTTTTTAAAAACTCTAATTCTTTTATTTTATTTTTTAATTTTTGGTTTTTATGAGACAGGGTTTCTCTGGGTTGCTTTGTCCTTGACCTCCACCTCTACCACCTCAACATGACAGAAGCACTCACTTTGGTGAAACTCCAGCTCTTCTGTTTTCTCTCATTTGTTTAGATACCTGACCCAGTGCTTTTTTCTTTTGACACAGTGTCTAGTTCTCCACAAAGCCTGTTTCTATCCCTTATGACTACAAATAGTTTCTCTTTACGGTCAACAATAACCTTCTGCTTATTTTCAATGACTCTTTCTAAATAAACACAGAGAGAATGAGATGCTCAATACAGCCTTCTCAGACTTGATCCTGCTCAGCTCCTTCTTCATATCAAAAAACTTTTCCTTCCAGTTGTCTTCTGTGTTGGCTGCATTATCTTTAATAGCTTCACTTAACTCATTTGCTATGAATTCTAAGTCAGAACCAAGGTCTTCTGAACTCTCTACTCTCTGACACGCCTCCTGGTTACAAAGAAGGAATTCCGATTTTTCACTTAAGTCAGATTTTTCCTTCTTAATGTCCTGACTGTTTTATTCCAAATGCATGCCTGTTTCAGTCTTGATCTTTAGCTGTACTTCCTGGAAATTGAGTTTTGAATCTGCCTCTTTTATTTCATTTAGCAAGCTATCAACTTTTTTTTTGTCCCAGTTGCCTACTGTAGGAGTAACTTTAAATTCTCATTCGATGTGTCTTTCTGCAAGTGGAGAGGCTGGCTAGACCCCTGATCTTCCAGAACATCCATGGGTACCAACACATTAGGACTAGAAAAAACAGTTCAGAAATGCATTCCGAGTAGTCCTGGGTTTTGTCCTCTGCTGGTGCCTCACAACTGGTCTCTGGGGACTGCTCTTCACACCCATCTCCTGTAAGCCCTGCTAGCTCAGTCAGTAGCACATCGGACTCTTAATCCCAGAATTATGGATTCAAGACCCACATTAGAGGCCAATTGTAACACAATTTATAAAACCCCAGAGACAGATATTGGAGTTCAACCTGAAGGTCAAAAAAAAAAAAAAAAAAAAAAATAGCCAGTCACTGGCTCTTGCCTCTACCTCAGTCTGAAATGGTGATCCTGCCACCACAAATCTTAAGAATGAGGCTGTGTGTGAGACCTGTCTCCTCCTGTTTTATAATCTTCTGTGATGCTGGGATTAAAGGCATGCAATACTACCTCCCACTAGTGTGGCTACTGGGATTAAAGGTGTATGTCACCACTACCTGGTCTGTAAGGCTGATCTGTGTGGGTGTTTTACTCTCTGAACTTCAGGCAAGCTTTATTTATTAAAATACAAATGAAATGTCACTACACAGGACTGTCTGCTGGCCGTGGGTTTGGAACTGTCCATTGGAGCCAGGTAGGCTCACCATTTCAACTAAACACAGTAGCTGTCCCCAAACCCAAATTTATCAGTTACAAGCAGTTCAGTGGGAGAAGAGGACATGATCCCCTTCCTCTCTCCATGATGAGGTCTTGACAGGCCCAGGGGAAGCAGCCCCAACTGCCATGAGGTCATGTTTGTTCTGGCTGTCATGCCCTGAGTCAGCTTTTCCTAGATCTTCTCCCTGCCTTCCAGCTTTTCCATGTTTACCCATCTTCCATTTCCAGTGTCCCCTGAGTCGTAAAGAAGGCAGGATAAATTCATATCATCTTTTTATTCAGTTTCTTCTCTAACTTCTGACATGAAGTGGCAGTTCGTTAACTTTAATCTTTTCTTGTAGCTATGAGAACAGCTGTTCATATCCCTCTGTCATTTTAGCTGCATCCAGTCTTGATATGGAATGTCTTCTTACAGTGAGTGCTAAGTATTTTATTTTTACATTATAGTAACTACTAATATTCTATTTTCAATACATATGTGTATACTTTGGAGGTCTTTCCCCAAAAA
This sequence comes from Alexandromys fortis, assembly GCF_014885135.2. NCBI lineage: Eukaryota > Metazoa > Chordata > Mammalia > Rodentia > Cricetidae > Alexandromys > Alexandromys fortis. The sequence goes on from NW_026068056.1 coordinate 496,819, forward strand.
AAAAAAACACATTTATTTTCTAACAATGCATTTTGTAAATCAAAGTTATTTATGATAAATTAATAATGTACTAATTTGTAAAATATTTGCATTATAATTTCATAACAATCGTATGCTAGCAGTCAACGCATATGCTAAAATAAACCTTAGCTATATATTTTAGACTTCCTGGGTCTACAGCTTGATAAATTTCCAGCATAGAGATGAATTCAGAATCATTGAATGGTATTCTAAAACTGTGCCCTAGATTTTAGATGTAGCATTGAAGTACACATTATAAAATGTTTGCTTTATTTTTATTTTTTGTTTACCGAGGGGCTGCGCTTGCCTTTCTTGGTGCAACTGTGGAGGTCAGAGGACAACTCACAGGGCTCCGTTCTCTCCTACCACATGAGTCCCACAGGTTGAACTCGGGTTCTCAGGCTTGGCAGCAGCTGTCACCATTTGCTGAACCATCTCGATGGCTCTGAAATACTACATTTTAGTGTGATTGGCCTATCAGCTTCTGAGAACAGCACTTTAAAAATCTTGTAATTTTATGAGCTTTTGCTTTATGTATTATAAGGTTGTATTGATGCGTGCCTGAAGTTCTGGACAGCTGTGGTTTCCTGATAATTGCTTCATCATTGATCCATTATTTTCTTATCCCTAGGACAGTGTTGCCTTTTTCCTCTCAGTCCTACTCATTTATTCCTTTAAAGTTCTTCTGGTCACTGTATGGAATAACCATAACTCTTATTTTACACCTTTCTTAGCCCCTTAGGTTTAACTGTATTTTCCTACATTACGTACATTTTAAGCATTCAGCTGAAAGTTTAACTGAAAGTTTAATTTTTATGACTGCAGACAAACTGCCGTCGCTAAGCTTGTAGCTTCTGTTTTGCATACTGTGCTCTTTCTGCGGCTCCTTGTTGTACCTTCCCTGAGTATTGCAGGATTCTAGAATGTTATCTGCTGTTGACTCCCTCTCCAGTCCTCACCTCTGCACCCACATCATGTGTGGCTGGGCCTTCATCTGACTCCATCTTTAGAGACCTCCCTGTGCATAGCCGTCTTTGGCTTCCCCGCCTTATTTGGTTTGACCTACACATCCACTCATTTCTTGTTCTGTCGTTTACAGCGGCCTCCCATGCTCTCCTAGGTCCAGCCTCCCTTAGGAGTCATCCCATGGGTGTCCATGGCTGATGAAGGATGTCAGCTCTTTCATCCTCAAATAAATGAAAATTTGAACAATTTTTTTAGATTGACGGTTTCTAGCATTTTGAAGAAGATAAACCGTTTTCTTCTCTGTCGTTGTCACAGGCTGTGAATCTTTCTATAACACAACTTGTTCTTCAGCAGAAAACCTTCCTGATTGCGCTTAGCACTTCAGTATTTCTCCGTGATTTATGAACGCCAGTAGTCAATTTATCTGTCTGAATGCTGTAACTCTCTTTACTTTGAGCAGCTGTGTTAAATCTAAACACATTCTGATTCCTGTCCTCGCTATTCAAAGAAAACACCTTCATTAGGAGGTCCATGGGTTTAGTCTCTAATGTCATGGAGAGTTGAACCTGTGTTGTTCATTTGAGGTCACTGAATGCAGCCTAATATTCCGGCCTGATGTCCTATTAGACAGCCATAGGTGGGAGCTCATTCGAGTGACATATTCCCTCTTTAGTCTGGCATGTGGAGTCTGCCTTATGTTAGGCATCTTAGCCTTTTAAGATAGCTTTACTTGTGTGTTTATCCACAGGACATGTCCTCAGTGAAGTCAGTGCCTACAACTAGATTAATTCTCATTGAAAATACAACTATAGAACCTGGGAAAGCTATTGCGGTGGTTGATGAATACAGCCTGTATTACTGATCTCATCATCCTTGTTTACTATGTTGTGCAGAAATTAACAGCCTTAGTCTAGAAGCATATGTAGTTTGATACTTCCAAATGGCTTCCAGTCTTAGCATGGAGTCTTAAACAAGCGGAGCTTTGCTCTCAGCCAGAAATGCCTGAGAAAGCCCTTCAGGAAAGAAGAAAATGAACAACTTCCCGATGCCATAACACACCCAGTGTCATATGGGGTCAAAAGAAAGGGTGGCCCCAGGTGGGGAGAAAATCGAGAAGGGTCAGAATCTTTCCTTTGAGGTGCCCAGCATCTGATGAGTCATGTGTTATTCCCCGCAGCAGATGTGACCTCTTTAGCGGAGTCTCCTCTCTTCTTCAGGCAGCAGCTGACCTTTGCTGTTAAAATCTTAAATCACTGAGATTCCATCTTACACCTGTCAGAATGGACAAAATCAAAAACACTGGTGACAGTTTATGCTGGAGAGGATGTGGGGAAAAGGGAACACTCCTCTATTGCTGATGGGAGTGCAAACTGGTACAGCCACTTTGGATATCAGTATGGCCATTTCTCAGAAAATTAGGAAACAACCTTCCTCAAGACCCAGCAATACCACTTTTGGGTATATATCCAAAGGATGCTCAATTGTACCACAAGGGCATGTGCTCAACTATGTTCATAGCAGCATTGTTTGTCATAGCCAGAACCAGGACACAACCTAAATGACCCTTGACCAAATGGAAAAAGAAGATGTGGTACATTTACACAATGGAGCACTACACAGCAGGAAAAAAAATAATGACATCTTGAAATTTGTGGGCAAATGAATGGAGCTAGAAAACATCATATTGAATGAGTGAGGTAACCCAGACCCAAAAAGACAAATATGATATGTACTCACTCATAAGTGGCTTTTAGACATAAAGCTAAAAAAAATCAGCCTACAAATCACAATCCCAGAGAACTTAGACAACAAAGAGGACCCTAAGAGACACATACATGGATCTAATCTACGTGGGAAGTAGAAAAAGACAAGATCTCCTGAGTAGATTGGGAGCATAAGGGTAGAAGGGGAGGAAGGAAAAATGGAGGGGAGTGGAGAAAAATACATAGCTCAATAAAAAGATACTTCAAATGTTATATTAAAATGCAAGTAAAAGCAATCCCAATTTTTGTTTTTATACCATATGTGTGTGTGCATGCACACACAAACATGCACACACACGATTCCATTCTTCTCTTCTGAAAATTTCTATTGTAGTCTCTTGTTCCTGGGTGCTCACTGGTCTTTTATTGACCCCTCTGACACAGACTTCATTCTCTTGCCTCTCAGCAGCTTATCTAGTATCAGACCTCATCCACCTCCTCACCCCTCACCTTTGTAAGAATTGACACTAAACTGTCTTTCCTCATCTGCTTGGCAGTTTAAATCCAGGCTCGGCACCAGTTAAGTTCGTCCTCTGAGCTGCAGTGATCTGGTCACCTGCTAGAGATGCATCCTCTGAGCCGCAGTGATCTGGGCACCTGCTGGAGATGCATCCTCTGAGCCGCAGTGATCTGGGCACCTGCTAGAGATGGCATTGCATCTTTCATTGTGTTACAGATGGGCATGTGGTTAACGATTCTCAGGGCTAATGAGCACTTGGTGGCCAAAGCCTTTGTCACCACCAACTTCCAACTCACAGGTTTTATAAGTGATGTGACAGTGAGTCACACTGCCCCCCCCCGGCTAAGTAGGTGGGATCTTTTTGCTAGAAGATGCAGAATGGCTCAGATGAATGACAGGGCACTGCTACCCGCACACGTCCCTGTCCCTCAGGAGCTTGGGAACTGGAAAGGAGCAGAAAGGCATCTTGTTTACCTTTCACAAAACAGAGAACACAGATGTTTGTGTGATGAGATGGGGTGGGGAAGGAAGGAGAGACAGACAGACAGACAGACAGACAGACAGACAGAGAAGAGAAATACAACTTGAAGCTGTGTGAATTACCCTGAGAGATGCTCTATGTCTTGTTTCTAGAATTTTCTTTTTGCTTCCTGATCTTTCATAGACATCCTTGAGAAGTTCTGCTTTACTACCCCTCAACCAGCCATCCCTGAATCCCTGCATCCCCGAATCGCTGCATCCCTGCATCATCCCCGTATCTCTGCATCCCTGCCTCCCTGAGCAGCATCTGCTCTTGTTTCCTGACTGTGAGGCTTGGTCTAATAACATGCATGTGTCACCTTGTGCACATTGCTTACTGAACACCAGGCTTTATTTTGAGGTGCCTGGAGAGTCACCAGCTACTGTGAGAATTAACGAGAAGGCTCCCACTTACACTCTGAACTCTACTCCCCTGATGGAAACAGCTCACAGAGACAGAAGACAAGCAAGAGGCGGACATTGATCCAGCCCTGATCTTACTCAGATTTCTTGTTTTACTCATACTTGTTGTGTGTGTATGTGTATGGATGTACATGTGTGTGTGCATTTATATGTATAGAATGTGATTACAGGTATATGCATGTGTGTTTACATGTGTGCATGCATGTGTGTATATGTGCGTAAATATGGGTATGTGCATGTGTATGTATGTGTTTGTGTGTCTAAGTATGTGCAAGCGTGTATGTGTGTATTTGCATGTTTAGGTGTATGTAATGCATGTATGTTTGTACATATGTTTAGTTACGTGCAATTTCATCATCTGTATAGGACCATTTGATTATAGCCTGTTACTGCTTGAATGTGTCTCATCAAAAAGTATGTGTTGAAAACTTAATCAGCACTGCACCATACTAAGAGTGAGGCCTCCTGGAATGTTTCCTGAGCACAGCTCTCATGAATGGATGAGTGGCCACTCTCTCTCATGGTCTTCCCTAGCTTCCTGCATGGGACAATGCAGAAGACCTGCAGCGGATTCGGAAACCCCTCCAGACCCGTGACCCAGTGCATTTCTGAGCCTTCCAAGTTAACCCATCCGTGGAATTGTGTTTCAGCACATGGATCCACACCCATGAATATATGGGCAGTACAACTGGATCAGTGGGTTACAAGAGAGAAGAAAGAGGACCCAAAGTTGAGGAGCAAGGGGATCTGAGAGGTGGGGAAGTAGATGTGGGTAAGATCCAAATCCATTGTATGCATGCATAGAATTCTCAATATATTCATATATACATACATATATATGCATACATACATACATATGTACATATCAGAAAATCATGTGAAGGAAAATAAGGAAAAAGAAGTTATATAGTATTGATTATGAAAGAAAGAATTCAGTTTCTGAGTCACGTGGTGAGCAGCACCCACCTGTGTGCATGGCTGCGAGTCTCTCCTCCTCCCCAGTGTCACTCTTGGTACTTCTGGGTGTTTTACCCACTCTGGTAGGAGCTACATTGGTCACTGTAACAAATTGCCAAGGGCTAGGTGGCCTATCTAGCAATTCCCTAATCACAGATCTGGAAGCTGCGGGTTCAGTATCAGCTGGCAGCAGCTCACAACGCAGAACAAAGGCTGTGAAACGAGCTGTGTCCCTGTACTGGGACACCGACTTCGTTCGTGACTGATGGCTTTATGCCTTTATGCCTTTATGACATCATGTACCGTTGGCGCCATCTCCGGAGGCCATCTTGTCACCCAGGAGGGGCAAAGAACAGCACTTTAACATTGGGATGTAGGGGAACATACACAGCCCGTGCACACGCTGTGCCACTTCTCATTTGTATCTGAGAGTCTCTGTGCTTTATTCTGACTGCCAGCCAGGGCTGACAGAGCCCAGCTTCATTAGCCTTTCTCCGTAGCTGCTGTGTATCACTGAAGCGAGGGTTTCCTCTGACTCCCAAAGCCAGCCAGGGTCCACTGTGTCTAGCGTTGCACGTGCCTCACCCGGGCCTTTAGGGTCTCCTCATTTTCTCAAGCTTCTGAACAAATCATTATTTCTAAACTGGTAACAACTGGCAGATCACCCCTTCCCACCCACCCCAAAGCCTCTTAATTCTAGAATATTAGACACAGATGAAGCTGACCCCTAGTCCTCCATGATACAGTTGGGAAGGACAGCATGGAGGCCAGGGGAGGGGGGCAGCCATCACTGCTCTTTCACTGGGTTGAAAGAGCCTCTGTGGCCACAGCAGCCAGGGTCACCCGTCCTCCAGTTGCCTCGAAAGGCCCTTTCCTCCCTCCTCCTCCTGCATCCCCTTCCTTCCACAGCCCTGAGTTACCCCCAGTTCCTTAACTGCTCCTTTCTGCTTCTTTCTAATAACCAGGCTACAGAATGAGCCACTCTTTGCTGCTTGGCCCATTTGGTTTTCAGCTCCCTGTCTATGGGTGGGGTGGAGCGCAGAGGAGTTCCACTCTGTTTCCATGGGACACTACCAGCATCCTGCTGAAATGGCAAAAGGGTGTGTTTTCCGAAACCCTGCCACGTTTGCCAGGTGGGACTTTGCTGTGAGAGAAACACTTTTCCCTTGAATCCATGTCCTGGGTTTTGTGATCCTGAGAGCGTTACTGACTTTCATTGCTGGTTTGTTTTCTCTGCAAACATTGTCCAGCATTTGCTTTGAAACTTCTGCTTGGAATGACTTGGGGTCCTTTATTGCCTGTGCTGAAATGGATGCCAGCCGCTGAGCAACTCACTGGAGGTTACAACTCAATTCTCCCGGGGGTGGGTGTAAATGGTTAATGTTGGATTCAATTGGAGCATCCTCGGGTCTCAGCAGGAAGTATCCAGAGAATATCTGTGAGGTGGTCAAGTGGTAGAAGAATGGAAAGGCCTGGTGTTGAAGGCGTTGCTGCCAGATACTTCCTGGAAACATGCCTTCCACAACATCACAAAGCGGGCAAGGCATGGCCAACGTGGCCGACTTCCAAGGTTTATATCAGTGTGTAGACTAATCATTTCCGCCTCCAAGGGGCTGCTGTGAGGCTGAGCATGGCAGATACACACGGAGCTCTATAAGTGAGTTTTATGAACTGGGACCTGCCTTGGGTGCTGGTGTCACCTGGAGTCCCCCTGGGCAAGTGAGAGTCAGAACTTAAAGATACATCTCCCAAGGCCTTTCACTGCTCCTCTTGGGGGAGCTTTGAGGTCAGGTGTATCTAGCCAGGTGTCTCTTGAGAGAACTTTGAGGTCAGGTGTATCTAGCCAGGTATCAGGAAGTCTAGCTTCCTGCTCATCTTTGTCACTAACAGAGTTCTGGAGCCAAAGGCTCCTGTCACCTGTAAAATGATAAAAGAATAGGGGGTAATCCTTAGGGAGCCTCTTAGTGGATGGCTCTGATACTTTATGACTATTCTGTGAATGGCCAGTGGTATGTGATTGGAAACAGTAGCAGGGCGGGGGTGAGATGGGGGACAAAAAACCTTGAAGCACCTCAGGTCATATTGGTATATGACTTCCACACTTAGCCACCCTGCCCTTCTAGATTCATTATTCATCATAGACAGCATCGAAATCTTCCTAAATGAGCATTAATTTGTATTAAATTTAAAAATACTACAAATCCATTCCCCCTGACCTTTTGGAGTGACTATGTATCCATGTTGGGTTCCTACTTAGCTTTCACTGTCAACTGGCATAGCCTAGAGCCACCGGAGAAAGGAGTCTCTCTTGACGGGCTGCCCAGATGTAGGAGGAGCGCCCACTTGTTCTTCCCAGCTGCCCAGTTAGCTTAGCCCCAAAATAACCACACAGAAACTGTATTAATTAAATCATTGCTTGGACCATTAGCTCTAGCTTCTTATTGGCTAATTCTAACATCTTAATTTAACCCATTTTTATTAATCTGTGTATCACCACGAGGTCATGGCCTACCAGCAAAGTTCCGGCACGTCCATTTCTAGCGGCTGATCCATGGCATCTCCTGACTCCACCCTTCTCTATCCCAGCATTTAGTTTAGTGTTTCCTGTCTACATAAGTTCTACTCTATCAGGCCAAGACAGTTTCTTTATTCATTAACTAATAAAAACAACCTAGACAGAAGAACCTCCCACACCACCCAGATCAGTCTGGTGTGTCAGCATGTCTATAGGAATTGCCTTGATGGTTAATTAATAATATCAGTGGGCCCAGCTGTGGGCAGCACCATTCCCTAGGTGTGTGGTCCCGGGCTGTATAAGAAGGCTAAGTAAGTATGAGACTGTGAGCAAGCCAGAGAGGGAGCTAGCTAGCAGCCTTCCTTCATAGCTGCTGCTTGAATTCCTGCCCTGACTTTCTCCAGTGATGGACCATGACCTGGAAGTCTAAGCTAAATAAACCCTTTGTTTCCTGAGTTGCCTTTGGCCATGGTGTTAACCATAGCAACAGAATGAAGCTAGAACACTATGTATCATTTTAGCACCTGCAAGTATGGGAGTCGGCTGTGTTCTCCTTAAGCATGTTCACAGCGCTGTGTGACGTCATCGTCATCTATGAATAGAATGGTTCACCATCCACAGTGACAACTCTGTGGACATTGAACAGTGTGTGTGTGTGTGTGTGTGTGTGTGTGTGTGTGTGTGTGTGTGTGTGCATGCATGGGTGCACGTGACTGTGGCACGCACATGGAGGCCAAAAACGGGTATCTGGTATCCTCCTCTGTTACTCTCTCTGCCTACTCCTTTGAGATGGTTCTTCCTTTACCTGGGGTCCTTGTTTTTCAGTTTGGCTGGAAACCAGCAAGCACCAAACCATCTTCCTGCCTCTGCCTCCTGCAGGTTCATAGAGTGACAGGCCTGTGTGAGATGCCCTGCTTGTTTTGCAGATAGTGATGCTGAACTCCGGTTCTAATGATTGCCTGGCGAGTATTCTTAGCCACTGAACCATGCCTCCAGCCCTTCAGTTGTGTTTTCCTTTTCCATAAGTAAGCTCACTCCCTGGGCTTCATGTAAGCAGAATAAGGCAGCAGTTACCTTTCTGTGACTTAGTGCTATTAGCATAACGTACTCTCTGGTTTTCCCTCCCTCCATCTCTTCCTTGTTCATTCCTTCCCCCACAGCCACCCCCTGCCTCCCTCCTTCTTACACACCCCCCTTCACCTCCCTTCCTCCATCCCTTCCCTTCATTCTGTAGTGCTCCTAGAAATTGAACACAGGGCCTCACACATGCTACCTGAGCCATCTACTACTAAGTTCTATTCCCAGTCCCCACATCAAATTTTCTAAATTTATTTTTGATTAAGTTATTTTACATTTATTTTTATTTTATGTGTATGCAACTGCATGTGTATCTGTGTACCATATGCATGCCTGCAGAGGCCTGAAGAGGACATCACATCCCCTAGGACCAGAAATACAGACAGTTGGGAGCCACCATGCGGGTACTAGAAATTAAAACAGGAGCCTCTGGAAAAAGAGCCAGTGCTCTCAACCTCTGGGCCATCTCTGCATCTCTGTCCCAACCCCAATTTTAAAGGCATCTTTCCCCAGAAAAACTTTTGAAAAGAGATGGGCTGGCCGCCAGCTTCCTGAGATGCAGGCATAGCTGCCCCGAGAGTCTCTATTTGGTCTTAGCAGTGGCAGTGTCTCATAGAAGAGCCAGTGCCTCCGGCTTTGGGGACTTCATGCTTTCTGCAGAGCAGGGACCTGTCCCTGTGACCTCCATCTGTCCATCTGGAGGTTCCGGGCCTTGGCTGAGTCTCTAAGAACCCTCCAGATCATCAGCACAAGGCAATTTCCCAAATGGACTTGGCTCTGAGTGCTCCTGAGTCTATAGCAGCTCCCTGCAGTTGTTGAATGAATTATTTCTCAGCTTGTTCCCTGAGAGGCCTTAATGCAAGCCTCAGGAGAGATATGAGCATCTTCGCTTCTCTAAACTGATTCCCTCACCCTCGGTATCTTTTCAAAATTGAATTCAGCCATGCCTGGATGAGTACAGGGAAATGGTTTGGGTTCTAAGGATTCCGAATCCCCAGAGGTCGATGTCTCCAATGTCCAGTGATGTAGGAGGATTTTCAGATGACGTGTGCAGGAACTGCTCTTGTACTCTAAAACCTTATGAGGGTTCAACTTGACACAATATAGACTCCCCTGGGAAATGAGCATCAATAAAGGATTGGGTAGAGCAAGGTGTCCCGTAGGCATGTGGGAGGGGGGTCGTCTTGGGTAGAGCAGGTTGTCCTGTGGACGTGTCTGTGGGGGGGTCATCTTGGGTAGAGCAAGGTGTCCCATAGGCATGTAGGGGGGTCGTCTTGGGTAGAGCAGGTGGTCCTGCGGGCGTGTCTGTGGGAGATTGTCTTGATTATGTTCACTGATATATGTGAACCCAGGGTAAAAGTGGGTGGCACTTTCCCCGGGTTTGGATCCTGAACTGTGTAAGAGTGGACAGCTAGCTGAGCACAAGCAAGCGTGCATTCATTCTCTCTCTGCTCGTGAGCAGATGTGACCAGCTGCTCCAAGTTCCTGCCTTGACTTCTCCACAATGATGGACTGTAACAGAATTGGAAAATGAATAAACCCATTTCCCCTTAATGTTGTTTTTGTCAGGGAATTTATCACAAGAACAGACATGAAATTAGGACAGTCATCCCCATATTACCTACAATGCCTATTGTGATGTTGAATGAATTGGTGTTTTATTACATTGTTTGGAGCAATGACAAGAGAAAGCTTTGCTTGTATGCATTAAGCATACGCACAAATTATTATCAAGTGTTTTCTCTCTGTAGTTGGTTGATCTGTGGATGTGGCACCTGCCAGTGTGAAGGGCGGGGTGCATTGTCTGCTGCAAGCAACACTCTGCTGTCTAGAAAGCTGATTTAAAGGAAATTCTGAAAGTCATTTTGCTCTCACAATGTAAGAAGTTCATATTAAGGAGAGAATTCAAGGGACTGTGAAGCACAAACCCACGGGGTTTTGGGGTTGGAAGGAAGGAGGCTGGCGTGGGCACCAGCAGATCCCCGACTATCAGAAAGCCACAGCCTCCAAGAGTGGCCAGTATGACCTGGTTCTTTTGAGCAGAACTGGGTTTTAGTGACTAAGCCATGGCCCATGTCATCACTGTGCCTGTGGACTCCAGGTTTGACCACTACTTACCTGGCCCCAGTTATGTGTAAAAGTGAGTAGTGACCGTGGTAATGAGCAAGCTGTGGACGATGACCTCACTCGGCCCTAGTGATGTATGAGGCCACTGTGGTTTGCAGGGGTTAAAGTCGTAGCAATGTGAGCCCCATAGAGGACAACCCTTTTGGTACCTTCCAGCTGCTGGTGGTGGGTGATGCCTGGTGTCTCTTGGCATTCCACTGTTCTATGTCCCATTGAGACCTTGCTCTTCCTCCCAGGAACTCGCTGTGACTCCTCATGTCATCCTCCTTCAGTCCGCACCTGTGTCTCTGTCCATGGGAGTGTGTGTGTGTGTGTGTGTGTGTGTGTGTGTGTGTGTGTGTGTAAGAGAGAAAGAAGGAGTGTGGGGGTAAATGTGCCACAGCGCCTATGTGGAAGCCATAGGGCAACCTGGTGTGCCAATCATTACCTTCATCTTGTTTGACACGTGATCTCTTGACTATTCGTGGCTGCCTTGCCTGGAAAGCCCATCTGCAATCTTCTAGGAATTCTCCTGCCTCTGCCTCTTATCTCGACACAGGGGTGCTGGAATTGCAGGTGTATGCTACTAGATTCAGCTTCACAAAAGTTCTGAAGAGTCACACTCAGGTCCTATGCTTTCATGGCAAGTATTTCACTCACTGAGCCGTCGCTACACCCCTCTTTGTCCCTGATAGAAGCACCCCGGTCACAGGGGATGAGCACCTGTCCTAATGACCTTACTTTCACTTAATGGCCTATATAAAGACAGCTTTCGAATATGGCAATGTAAGGACCTCAGAAAATGGGTTTCACTGTTGGGGGAAAACAGTTTGATGTACAGTTCCTGGATAAACTCTGAAAAAAAAAAAAAAAAACAACTAAAACCATTTTGGTCATGACACACAGTAGAGTACCAAGGGTATCTTCTGATGTCCCAGAGTTTCGCTCTTGTGCAAAACCCACCTGCTTCACCGTGTTCTCGGGTCATGTTCTCAGTACCGTCTCATCTCCTCTTCCTCACGTCATTCAGTGACCCACTCAGTCACATCCTTGATCCAGATATTGACACACACCTTCCTCCAGTGCACTGCACACAGCAGATTGCCAGTGGGCATTCATCAAATGTGTTCATCAGTGTTCACTTGCCTGTCTTACCAGAAAATGTTTCAAATACAGATTTTAGCTTGAGGGGAAAAATCAGTAATGCTGAATAATTTTACCATAGATTCAGTGATAGTTTCCAGGTAGGTGAAAGGAGCTAGCAGTAGTTCCCTGGTCTGTAGAGAGAGCCACCAACGACTCCAATGGTAGATGCAGAGAACTTGAGTCCTTCATAAGGCAGTTGTGGCTGGCAGAGACAGGGTGACCAATGGGAGAGCTTTTCCAGCCAGCATGGTGGTGTTATAGAAATAGCCTTAGGTGTGTGTACACTTGAAGCTCTGAGCTCTCCTCCTACATTATGCTACCTTGGATCACTTCATCTGTGGCTCTGATACTCAGTTTCTTCAGCCAGGAAAGGCTGCTCCTATGACAAACCTTGGTGGTTTGGCTAGAAATGACCAGAATGGCGCCCATAGGCACATAGGTTTGAATGTTTGGTTCCAGTTGATGGAACTATTTGGGAAATATTAGGAGGTATGGCCATGTAGAAGGAGGTATGTCACTGGGGGTAGTGGGCTTTGAGGTTTCAAAAGTCCATGCCATTCCCAGGTTTACCTCTCTGCCTCAGGCTTGTGGATCAGATGTCATGCCTGTCTGCTTGCTGTCATGCGCCTGCCATGACAGTCATAACCCTGAAGCTCTAAGTCTCCAAATAAACTTCCTCTTAGATGCCTTGCCTTGGCTGTGGTGTTTTGCAACAGCCATGGAAAAATAACTAAGACAGAACTTGTCGTGAAGGTCAAGGCAAGGAATGAAGAAAGATGTTTCATAAGACCTGAAGACCTGCAGGGTACTAGGAAGTTGTGTTTGCTTTTGCTTTGTGTCTCTCCATGGCCTTTGCTATGGAAGGTGTATGCTGGAAACAACAACAACAGAAAAAATACAGTCAGCCAGCAAGAAAGACGGTGTGTGTTCTCGGGGAAAATCAGCTGCGAGTCAACAGAAAGTCCTGGCAGAGCAGCATGACAGGAGAGCAGTGAAGTAGGAAAGCAGCTGCCAACGTGAGGACAAGCATGGGCTGCAAGGACAGGACAAGGATGTGAGCAGCTTGGGAAGAAGGCAGAACATACAGCTCTGGAGGGCTTTCTCTCGACCCCTCCCTCAGACTTTTTCCTCATCATATTTTGACTGACTTCACTGGTTCCAGAAGCATCTCAGACCTCTGACACAGTCCCTAGAGTTCCAATATCCCCATGGAGATGAGACCAACAGTGGAGATAATGAAAAGGAAAAAGTTATACCCAGATGTCTTTTGCTGGGGCATAATAGTCAATCGGTCTCTTTTCCAGATATTTTCTGTCAGTTCCCAACAATGTGTCATTTTCCTCGCTAGTGCAGGCCTACAGCTGAGAATGGAAAGCTCTTCTGTCGCTTTCTTCTTGCCGAAGCTCTTGTCAGCTTGTTTTTTGCCAGTCTTTCCATTGTCATTGCTTCCAGAATTGCTTGCAGAATTGCAGTGCTGTTTGGTCGCATATTGAAGGCAGACTGAAAAGATGAGTCAACCAGGGGATGAGTTTCTGCCGTTGACCCGCGGTAGGAAAAAAGCTCTCCTTTGCATAATGAATGCAGAAGGCATTTTGCATATTTCTTTATCTGTTGCTACCCTGGATCTTTCCGTTGACCACAGTGAACTTGGACTTGTAATAAAGACCTGAGTAATGCTAGATGTCTTGAAACAGAACAGCATCTCCCTACCCACTGCCATCCAAAAGGCCAGCCTGGGCCCCATGTGCCTGGTTCAGGGATCTCAAGATCTCTAGAAGGACAATATGGTTGGCATTTAACCACTGTTTGCTTTTATATCTGCATCCGTTTTTCTGAATAATTCCTTGCCCTCTATAATGCCCTGGAAGTTGGTTCAGTGGTCCATACAGGCCAGACTCTGCAGTAGCAACCCCAGCTGTCTTCCTCGGTAGGCTCCTTTCCAGCAGCAGCAGCACAGCTCATCCCCAGCCCCGTGCAGGGCTCACTGCATCCGTTGTCATCCTTCATCTGCACATCTTATCTAGTATCTGGAAGGTTCCTGCTGTGGGAGGAAAGAAGGACAGTATAACATTGCATTCACACACTGATGGAGACAGCAGCATTGCAGCAACTCTGATGTCGTCGTTTCAGGCCCAGCAGGCAGACTGGGGTTCGCTCTCATAGGTCTCAAGGGAAGAGGGACATTTTCACACCACTTGTTTGACCAGTGGTCTACAGCCAGGCTGTCTCTGACTCCTGGATGGAAGGAGTGGCGAGAACTCTGAGGAAGGGATGCCGGACTCCGAGGATAGGGTGAAAGAGCACATTTAGTTAAGGTGTATCCGTTGTATGAGCAGGGGATGTGCCGCCATACCTTCTGATGCCCTGGAGTCTGACAACTGGAAGTCTGTAAACTTTCCTGGTGCAGGACAGGGTGAGAATGATGCCCACCATTCTCTGGGGAGGGTATCAGGGTACAGACATTCATTCTTGGACCAGCTCTCAGTAGATTGCCGTTTCATCTGCAGCAGCCAACAGAAAAGGGCGGCTACAGATGCTCATGGCTTACACAGCTCAAAACCTAGCATTAGCCTTAGAAAGTCAGAATTCTGTGCTAGCTGCTGGGCATCCCTCCACACAGGGCATCTGCCCTCAGAAGCCCCTCGGGTACAAGAGTGGGGGTGAAGCAGGATCTCACTCTACCCTAGAGAAGAAGAGGCTCTGTCCAGAGCTGGAGGGGCATGCTGACATTTCCTGAGCTGCTGTGTCCCCATCCCCTTGATTTCTCTTCACTGTTTACAGTTTAGGAAATAGTCTCCTGTCTCAAAAGATCAAGAGAGACCTCTGTAATTTGGGGGCTCCACACGTTTGGAAACTGTGCCGATTTCCTGCGCTTTCTGTTTTCAACACCAGCTGTTTCTAACTTTCCTCCTGCAATGAGCCCTGGCTGCTCACTCTCAGGAGCCAGAAAATGTCCATCAAATTGGATCGAAGGTGGAGAGTGTGCCCGGTCTTGCCTCCAGTTCCATGCTCACTGCAGGCCTAAAGTTGAGGCCCCAGAGGAGCCCTCAAATTTTCAGAGGTCTTTTGTCCTGCCAGGTCTTTCAGACCATGTCCAGTGAGCTCCGATGACCCCATGCCCCCATTAGTTCTGTGCTGTATTTAGTTTGGATGGAAATACAGACTTCCTAATTTAATCACTAACCAGGTAACCATGGAGATGACATCAAACCTCCGGCTTCCTGATAAACCTGGTGAACGGTGGAAGTGCTGCTTACAGGGTATGCAAACTGTCAGTAAGGCTTTGCCTGCAGGTCTCTGCTAAGCTGCCCTTGGCCTCTGGTGTTTGTTAGGATTCAGAGATTGGAAAGCCAGCAATCACGACCTCTGTCTCAGTGCTTGCTTTTTCTCTCCTCTCTTGCAGGTTTATCAACACTCCCACACTGGATATTATGTCCTGAGCAAAATTCCTCATGGGTAAGATGGTTCTTCCTTGTTCTCTCCCTTGGAATCTGCAGACCAAAGTGAGACAGAGGACACTGAGGCTCTGCCCAGTCCTTAGGGCAGGAACGGGGCACCATGGATTGGAAAAGCCCTGTGGCTCTTCTTTTGATAACAGGACCAAGTTAGCAGAAGTTACTTAGTCCAGCTGCTAACACCTCTGGGAAATCTCCTCCCTAGAGCAGTGATGCCCGCTCCTTGCTCTGATTCTGTGGAGCAAGATCACCCGTGTCTCCACATGGGGTGCACACGCCGGATGGAACCCAGCTCGCCTGGGCAGGCTCTTGGCTCTAGCCTCACTAATAGGAAGGAAGTCCCTTACTTCCCCACATGACATCAGAAACAAAGCTTCATATTGGTGCATAGGCTACTGTGGCCATAGCTCCAGAAGTGCCTTGGGAAAGGAACCAAAGAAATGAGTCACAGGGAGAAAGAACTGGCTCTGCCCAGCAGTTCAAGAGCGGTGTGTGTTTGTGGTTCATGCTCTTCACTGACATGACTGTTCCCAGAAGCAAGTTCTCGGTGCTTCTGATCGGATCACCCATCCTTGTGCTGTTTCATGGCCTTGAATTGTGTTGCTAAGCCTACCTGGGCTCCCCAAGTAGGTGATCCAGGGACATAGCTCGCCTGGCAGAGCACTTGCCTAGCTTGAATTAACCCCTGGGTCTGGCTCCAGCACTGTATACATCTGGCATGGTGACACAAACCTGCATTCCAAACACTTGAGACACAGAGGCAAGATGATCAGAAGCTCAAGGTCATCTGTGCTATGCAGAGTTTTGCAGTCAGCCTATGCTACAGGAGACCCTATCTAAAAAAAAAAAAAAGTACAGGGTTAGAGTCCAAGGGCACAGACGAAAGGGAAACCATGAGCAGGACTGTTGACAGATTTTTCAGCTCCAGGAAGGCACATTTCATTCTATATTGGCAATATAATTATATTACCTAGCCATTGCGTCCCACAGATTAGGACACCAGTCAAGTTTGGTGAAGCCGTTGGCCCAGATTAAGAGTCAGCAGCAGTGCTGACCTTGGAAAGCCCATAGATGTGACTGTGTTGTTTGCATACTTACCCTTTCTGTCTCTTCCCTACCGGCTGCTCCCTCTGCCCACTCCCATCCCCGAGTCGCCATCATTTGTTTTTGGGCATCTTGGTCCTGGGCTACCATTGCCTCCTACATTCTGTTCTGTGCTCTCTTTCTCCCCTGACGATGCTCTGAGAAGGATAGGTACCCAGGGCTTACCCTGGAAGAGAGAACTGTGGTGCTGGCCTCATCCTGCAGCTTCTACAGATGCTGAGGTTGAGACACAACATTTTCCTGACAAACGTCAAGAAACAGCAGCAGGTGCTGCTGAACCATGTCGCTCCAGAAGAGAGCTTTAGCCACAGCATGGATATTTAGACTGCTGTCTGTTCTCTGCTACACTTAGGCAGAATGCGGGCATGTTCTTCGAAAATAAACATGGTGGACTTAGCTTCATTTGGACTTCAGGCAAAGAGTTGCCTGCACAGAGACAAAGGACAAATGTGTTGGAATGGGGCTGTTGGTTTATTCGTGGTATTAAACCAAAGAAACTGAGCATGACTGAACATAGTAAACAGAAAGTATCCATGGCAAGGGAAGATGTGGAGAGATGGCTTCGTGGCTAAGAGCGCCCGCTCCTCTTCCAGAGGACAGGAATTCAGTTCCTGGCATGAACATCGGGCCACTCACAACTGCCTGTATCTCCAGCTGCAGAGCACCAAACTTCCTATTCAAGCTTCTGTGTGTACCTGCACTCACAGAGACACACATACATAACACATAATTTCAAACAATAAACTCAACCTATAAAAAGCGAAGTATTTGCATATCAGAGAACCTCAGAAGCTGCTCTAGGAATGGGAGTCATCCTACCCAGCTTAAAGCAGACGACATCCTCAAAGGCCGTGGCCCTCAAGGACGGAGTGATGGCTTGAGACTCATCCCCCATCCTGGGAGCAATGAGTGTGTGGAACTTGCTGGATCTTTCATTCTGCCTTACATAAATTCATAAAGCTCCACACACAGCTTACACCTGACATATTAAGATTTTACTGCATCTGGGAGGACTCGGGAGAAATGGATTCCAAGAATTTTGTCTGAGTGTTAGGTAAAGCAGCTGGCAAATCTGGGGGCAGTGGAAAAGGCTGGGCTCTGGGCTTAGCCACTATTCCATCATTCACTTCCTATGAGAGCCCAACTCCAGTGAGTAACTATGTGTGTGTGTGTGTGTGTGTGTGTGTGTGTGTGTGTGTGTGTGTGTACGTACGTTGTGGTGCATGTATCTGAGAGAGTGCATGTGCACACGTGTGAGCATGTATGTGGAAGCCAGAAGTTAATTTTAGCCACTGTTCACCTTGGGGCTTTTTTCTTAAGACAGAGTCTCTCAGTGTCTTACCAAGCCAGCAATGAGCCCTAGAGATCTGCCTGTCCCCGCTCGGCCCCAACACTGATACTGCAGTTCTGCACCACCGTGCCCAGGGTTTTTTTTTTACAGGGTTCTAGGGATCCCGCTAGATCTCAGGCTTACAAAGCAAGCACTTGCACAAGCCTCTCGCCAGACTCTGCTTCAGATATTTCTTATATAAAATAATTGTAATACTCACCATCATGTCCTGATTGTGTTTGTGGATCTTGGCCCCTGCACCTTAAGTGTTAAGCGTTTAGCTTTAGGCATTCTTATCGGTAAATGACATGAGAGCCCAGAGAGGTTGAGTCACCGGCCCAGCACCCCACAGCTGGAATCCCAGTGCAGGGCTGGCTGGCTTCCTCCAAGCCCATGTCCCTAATGTCACCACTTTGGAGGAATTCAAAGACAGGTCTGATGTAAGCTTGCAGAGTACAAGCATTAGAGCTGTATACATCAGATCTTTAGTGAGGCTGGGTTTGGTTAGCTCCTGTGGATTCACACAGAATGGACAGATTGTTCGTCCATAGCCTCTGCTGGATGCTGAAGCCAGCATCCCACCTTGCCTTCACTTTAGCCCACTCTGGGTCCACTGAGGGGCATCCTTGCATCTTCCCAAACCTCCTCTGTTTTTTTGTTCTAAGATCACTGATGGGAAATTCATGCACTAGCCAGTCTCCAGTGCTGTCCAAGTCACATCTGAACTGGGCTCGCTTTCAGCCTATACCTTTTGCAGCCTCAACCTTCAAAAGATTCCTTTCCCCTCCAGCAGGTGGCAGGGTCTTATGGCTTATGCTCCAACTGGGTTCTAATAGAAGATAAGAACATTGACTTTATGAAAATCAAAATATCTCTGTTAAAATATTTAAATTTGCATTATTTATGTGCACAAAGGAAGAGCTGTTCTTTGTGTTTGGTGGGAGTAGTAAAAACTTATTTTTGATGTGTATGAATGTTTGCTTGTGTCTGTGTATGCATATCATACATGCGCTTAGTGCTTGCTGGTCAGAAGGCTTTAGATCTCCGGAAACTGGAGTTATAGATGGTTGTGAGTCCCCACGTGGATGCTAGCAACCAAATTTGGGTCCTCTGCAAAAATAGCCAGTGCTCTTAGCCACTGAGTCATCTCTCCAGTCCATGGGTTTGGGGTGTTTTGTTTTGTATGATAGGGTTGACCTTGAGCTTGCCAGGCAGATGAGGGAGGCCTTTTTAACACCCCATCTCTCCCTACCCTCCAAGTACTGGAGTGACAGGGGTGCACCGCTGTACTGGGTTAAGTTCCCGTTACCCACACAGATCCTTGCTTTTTCTACAGATTCCCACATTGCCTTCCAGCACTGCCCCCTAACTTAATGACAGTATCTACCATCTATAACCAGCATTTTCAACCAGCCGCAGAAGGGTCAAGCTAATGTTTCAGTACCCTCTAGCTCTTGGTGTCTTTCCTATTCTACAAAGGCCAGGGAGATCGGGGTGCCTCTCTGTCTCTGCCTGTTGCACATCCTGTCCCATGTGGTTAGCTCATGTGCTTTGGCCTCTGTTGCTGATCCAAGCAGAACTCAATTCACAATGAAGCCAAAGCTACAGTGAGGGTTCCAGACAGCTCAGTCTGAATCTATCCAGTGTCCTATTGCCTGTGGGTAGCTCTATTTGACTCACCCCTACCAAGTTTTTAAGCCATTCTTGAGGGACATGTGGACTTTTATCCATTGTTTACTTAAGTAGAAATAAAGATGGTCATTTTTAACATGCGGTATTTCAATAGCAATTTTCATGTCAGAATTTCCATTAAGTAAGGCAACTTTCCACAGTGGATGTTAGCCACACAATGCTAGAAATATAGCTCAGTGGTCAAGAGCATGCCCTGCTCTTCCAAAGGACCTGACTTAGGTTCTCAGTGCCCACACTGGGAGGTTCATAACCTTCAGTAGCCCCAGTTCCAAGGGATATGATGCCCTCTTCTGGCATCCACAAGAAAAAATATTCACATGGACACATAATAAAAATAAATCATTTTTAGAATTTTAGCAATGTTTTCAAATAAACTTTGGTACAATTTATCTCTTCAATATTTTTCTGTCATAATTCTTTTCTTGAATTTGTCCTGTCTTTGGACTCAATCCTTTAAAAACGTGTGTGTGTGTGTGTGTGTATGTGTGTGTGTGTGTAAGAGAGATGGAGAGAGAGAGAGATTAGGGTTATCTTGAAAGTCCACAAAGTAATGAAAGATCAATGCTTCCTATAACAAATAAATTTAATAAAATTGGGTAGTCACTCCATCAGGAAGCGCTGGCACTTTTGGGGTCTGAAAACTCAGAATAGTGATAGATTGGAGGCTAGCTAAGATGTGTATCAAAGACATTACTTAGATGACAGGCCATCTTCTGTGCAGAACAGTGTCCTAGCTCTGATCAAGCACAAAAACTATATTGCTTTAGAATTGGGCTTGGCTTTGTAAAGCCACAGTGTATTTGAGAAGATGCAGAACTGAGTCATGGTTCCTTCTGCCTAGATCTTCTCACTCCCCTGGTAGACTGGAGTGTGCAAGGATTTTGTTTATTTAGGAAGTGGGTGACCCAAGAGACAACCTAGCAGCGCATGCAGGCACCCCCAACTTCAGCTTTTCAGTGACAAGAATTTTAAGGTCAACCCTCACCCCAGTGGCTGTCTAGCTCTGCTTTCCTTCCATGGGTTTTGGTTTCCATATTTAAGAGGGGCAGGGTAACTGACCATGCTTAGCCTCTGCAGAACGAAGGACGGAAAATGCAGTATGGGTTAGAAAATATTTATTTAAGTGCTATGTTATTATTAACACTGCATTAAGCAACAGGACTCAGATAGCGGCATTATTTTCGTTTGGCTTTTTAATTTTAATCTTTGATACAGGGTCTTACTTTGTAGCCCAGGCTGTCCTTGAACTCATGATCCTCCTGCCTCAGCTTCCCAACTGCTATAAGTGAGGGCTACCACATTCAAGCTATGCTGCTGTGAATTTGGGTGAGCACACATGATAAAGCAACTCTGAGTATGATCTTGATTCTGAAAGGTAAATCTGCCTTCCAAAATCTAGGAAGGAAGAGAGCGCTCTGGGCAATTCAAGTCTGCATTGAGCTGAGCCTGGTGGCTCAGTTGGTTTTCTTTTCGTTTTTTCCTACTAGATAAGACATGAAGAGCTGTTTGAGGCCTAGTAAAGCCATCGTCAAACATGGCCCCTGCAGTGAGTCCATGCTGGCTAGAATGTGAGCGCATACCCAGGGCGCATGGGTAGCAGCAGAGCTGGGTAAACTTTAGGATGTGCTTGGAGAATGAGTGATTTAAAGCCTCAACCAAGTGTGGTGGCTCCGCATGGTAAACACACTCAAGACATGTTGAGCATGAGAGAGATGTTATGAGCTCTCAGCAAGACTTATCACTCGGACCTAGAGTAGATGAAGGAACGTGAGGACAAGAGGCTTACATTCAGGTAGTGTGGACTTCTGCAGACACGGGCCATGGGAGAGATTCAGTGGGTAGGGAGGTCAAATGGATATCCCTATGGGTGGGCGGCTGGTATTCTCTTGGAAAATGAAGGCAGATGTTGAATCTTTGTGTCCCATAGCCTTTTAAATAATGTTTGGTGACTTGTTCCCATTATGAATTTAGCCTGGTGCATAGAAAAATCAAGGCTCACAAGTTCAGGGAGGAGTGTGGGAAATCTCAGCATCCGGAGCTGCTCCTCTGAAGCTGAGCCTGCTTCCTTTCTGAAGATGTCATACTACCGTATGCTGGTCTCCAGGACCCATCTGGTCACACATACAGACATAGAGCAAAGTGAGCAGCTGTCACAACTGTCAGAAGCTGCATCACTAGATTGCCCCTACCCCTTTGAGAAATATTGTCATGGAAGCAAACTGGTTAGATATTCTGAGAAAGGCATGCATTGGAGAAGGAGGGGTCCTACGGGGATTTCCAAAACCACAGACAGCTTACCGCACTCTGTGAGCCCTGGACTGGGAGTCACTGCTTCCCCTTCCTCGCCTCCCTGCGTGTCTTTTCTCCGTGTAGCCATCTGTAGCCAGCCATCCCACCTGGGTTAAAACAGAAAGTGGCTGTTTCTCTGGATACAATCACTCCACCCAGAACAATATGGTTATGAGATCATCTTAATTGTCTACTCTAATGTATAGAAAGCCCTGTATATGGCCCCTATATTCTAAAGGCAGCCCAATCCACTTAAACAACTTCCTGATGGCTTCCAGGTCTGCCTACTCTAGCCTATCCCTCGGGCTCCACCTAGTGGGATGCAGTGTTAACATAAACCTACATTTCGGATTCTTGCCCTTGGGAATCTGTGTTGTTATAAGTCAGTGTATCTAACACCGTCTTTTTTTCCCCTCCTCTGGGCTATTGATGCCTTTCTTGTGTGAGGAATCACATAGTAGGTTTTAAGTTGTGAAGATTAAAGGCATGTATATGTTAGTCTCCTGGGACAGAGCTGTGTGTGCGTGTCCCCAAGGGCATCTGCTCACCGACCTGTATGCAGATCAGTATGCTCTGCATCAGGCTGATGCTCCTGCATGTCCAAGTCTGGAAAATGAATGCTGTGGTCTCAGCAATATAACTGAGTGCCTAGCAAGTGCTGGGTGCATGGTGGACCGGTGCAAGCTACAGGCTGCAGCTTGCTCTCTGGTGCATTTCATATTGTTTTGGTCACCTTCCTTTCTTCTCAGTGCTTTAGACTATTCTCTCTCTCTCTCTCTCTCTCTCTCTCTCTCTCTCTCTCTCTGTGTGTGTGTGTGTGTGTCCAATAGCATCCACATTTCAGCATTGGCTTAGAAGAAACATGAAGAGCAGCTTTGACCAAAATGGAGACACCAAAGGTCGGTGGGAGGAGAGCACACACAGACTCTGTGCGTCCAGTGATGGACTGGCTTCAGTACAATTTCCCTACAACACAGTTCACTCTCTGAATACACTTTTCAGAGTTGGCCCAATAGACGAGTCACCCACAGCCAAGATGCAGAACATTTGCGTACCCCAAAGTGTCAACACCCTTCCCACCCCTCTGGTTGCTTCTGGAAACCATGTTATCTGCCTTTCTCTCTCTGTCTCTCTCCCTCTGCCTGTCTCTCTGTCTCTCTGTCTCTGTCTCTCTGTCTCTGCCTCTCTGTCTCTCTGTCTCTCTCTCTCTCTCTTTCATGTTGCTGCTTATTGGAGCAGAGTTTCAATCTGTATCCCAGACTATCCTGGAAATTGCTTTATAGTTCAGCCTGGCCTCACATTCACAGTGATCCTCCTGCCTCAGCCTCCTAGGTGCTAGGATTACAGTCATGAGCTTCCATATCTGGCTCCCTCTGCCTCTCTAGAAATTGTACACATGGGGTTGTACCATATGCCATATGTAGTTGGCTCCTTCCCTGGAGGAGATTAGCATTCTTTGAGATTGATGTTATAGCAGGTACCAGTGACCCGTTGTGTGTATCTAACAGTTTGCATTCCAACAACATATGTCTGATTGACATCTAAGTTGTTTCCCATTGAGGGCTGTTATGAGTAAATCTTCTGTGAGTGTTTGCATGTGGACATATGTCTTCCTTTCTCTTGGGTAAATACCTGGAAGTAGACCAGCTGGGCTGTATAATTAATATGTGGTTAATTTGATTTAAAAATATCCTAAGTGTTATTCAAAGCAGCTGTGTCACTTAGAGCACACACTCACACATATGCACACAGACACACATATACATACACACAGACACACACAGACATATACTCTCACACACATGCACAGATACACACACAGACACACACAGAGACACACACATACACATACACATACACAATACACACCTTTCTTTTATATGTAGTTTTTTAACCTCTTTCCCTCCACCTGGTCACTGCACAACTAGAGGAGGCTACAGTGCCCTGGAAACGGCTGTCTTCATCACCTGGAGCCTCTGGCTCTGCATCTACGGAGCTATACTCCCAACATGCCTGCATCTTCCTCCTTGGCAGGCACTAAAGGACTCATGGTGACACTGCCAGGCCTTGAGGAGCTGCTGGATGTTTCCCCCTCTTCTCTTAAATGACCTATGGGGAACACTTATAAGTGATGAAGCCAAATAAGGCGAGAGACTAGAAATGGGGCGGGATTGCCACGTAAGCTGAGTGGATCTTGAGCATCATGAATAGGCCACAGGCTCGGTGAGCATCATGAAGAGGCCACAGGCTCGGTGTGTTGGACGAATATTTAAATTTCTTGGCCAGAATGTCAAGAAAACTTTCTTTTGCGATAACCACCCTTCTCCAGTTCCCTCAAAAAAAATTTAAAGGAAGAGCAAGATGCTAGGCTGATTGCTTGGACCTGTGTTGACTGGGGCATGGGTGTGACATCCAGATCAGCCCCATGTGGATGGGCTCATGGCAAGGTGGCGAAAGTTCACCTCCAGGCATGGAGTTCTCTGCGGGGAAGAGCTTTGCTTGAGAGAGTGCTGAGGCCTTCTGGGTCTCACTAAACATTTGCATACACCATCCTGGAAATAGCACTGCGAGAAAGACATGCAGGCATCCGGGACTCCCCAGAGGCAGATGGGTGCATAGTGCCCAGCCCAGGCTGCTGGGGTGGCCAGAAGGTACTTCTGCAGCTGCCTTCATAGACAGGGCACACGGGGACACATCATGATTCACCCACCTGGTTCCAAGAGTTTCGAGACAAGGGCAGAGACCCAGTGGCACAGAATTGAGGAGATGGCAGGATAGCTCCCTGGCTCCCTGAGACTCTGGACTCTCTCAGCAGTGAAGACTTGTGGGATTTCGGAAATTCAAGAAGCACCATGGCCAGAGCACACAGATTATCAAGTGCTACCAGGAAGCAATGCTTCCAGGAGTTCAGATTAGCATTTCACCCCACCCAGCCAGCGATGCCTGTCCTTTTCACTGCCACGAAGTAAGGAGGTTCCAGCTCCACCAGGAAAGTGGCAGGACCTGAACTCTTTGGAGTTAATCTTTGCTGTAAACAGAAATTGAGACAGCCAAGTTTGTAATAACGAATGAGAAGGTCAGGGTTTTATATATCTCTGTGCATCCTGATTCTTATCCACCACTCTATGACCCAAAGGCAAATTCCTGCAGACCTTTCGAAGTGCTGGGAGACCCACTCAGGGCATTGCTAGTGGGAAATCTTATAAGTTTTTAGGTACCTGCACTATGCTGCGTACTCACACTGTGCCCAGTGCCAGCTCTACACTAAGTACCAGTACTCCACGAAGTGCCAGTACTACACTAGGTATTGTACTAAGTTCTAGCACTACACTAGGTATAAATAGTGCACTAAATACAAGTACTAGCAATGCGCTCAGGGGAGGCTGTGCAGTCATGTGTTCCAAAGTGGAATTATGGAAGGAATAGAGACCTCTGTTTAAATATATAGACGTGAGACAAGCCTTCTCTCTCATTCTATCTGACGGAGGCCCAGGCTCACAGAGGAGCTGTCCAGGGGCCTGAGCCCCCTATTCTCCCTCACTTTCCAAAAGAACAAGTCCTGGCATGGCAACAATATGTTACAGCATGCTAAGTGAGCCTGGTCACGTGATGTGGGTGGAACAAGGAACTTCAGAATTATGTGCACACAACCCATCTGCCTCCACCAGTGGCAGAACACACACACCTGTCTGCTGACTGCCTAGAACCTTGTTCATTGCACAGTGCCCTGTGAGGAACCGTCCCACCTCTAGCAGCAGAAAGTTTCTCAGAGAGGCGAAGCCATCAGCCCAGAGCTGCAAACCTGTTGCAGTTAGGGCCTCACTGCTCCAGCCTTGTGTGGCAGATTCCCTCATGACCCAATCTGACAGGACACTCTGTTGCTGGACACACTGACCAGATGGGTCCTCTGAGACAACAGATCCAGGAGGAATAGGACCATGAGAGGGACCTGCTATGCAAGAGAAAGAGAATGCAGAGCTCTGGGCCTCACCTGCAGCAGGGAGTGGATTTCTGGGGAGGGGGTGGCTGCAGGCCAAGCAGACAGGAAGCTGCAACTAGCCTGTTAGTTTTGCCCAGTGCTAGCTCCCTAGAGAGAACCCGGCTTGGCAGGCTTTAGCTGATCCAGGAGTACAGGACAGACAAGGATGGGGTGCTTAGGCCGCCTGTGATGTCTCTTGTGGATTGGTCGAGCATTCTAGCAAAATGAGCACCAGACAGCTCAGACAGGGCTTTCTCTGCACTGGAGGTCAACTCTTGTTCACCTGAAAGTGTATGAAAGAGAGGGGCCTGGAACATGGCTTCCTTCCCTCCTGACCCTCCTCACCCTTCTCAGCTCTCTCCCTCCTTGCTTCCCTTGCCAAGCTCTTCTGAGACATCTTTCCCATACCCTTAATTTACAAACCGAAATTACACAGCTCGACAGTCCGTGGGGTATTTGATGAGCTTTGCAATCATTACCTCACTTTGCTTTAGAACATTTCATCTCCACCAAAATGTTTCACAGTGCAACCAGCCCCCAGCCCCACCCTGACCTGTCTCATTTCTTCCTTTAAGAGGGTAGATGGGGCTGGACTGATCTGGGGGCACAGCAACCAGTGAAGCAGCCTCTCTTGCCATGTGACCTTGCCATGTAACCTTGCCATCAATGTGTGCAGGAGGTACATGGAGTCCTGCAGGAGCAGTCTAGCCCAGCTGCCTCCATCACACTTCAATGATCAGAGTCCAGATACTGCACAGGGTGGGGGTAGAGATGGGAGAAGGAATGGGGGCAGGGATGGGGACACTAGCATTGCTTAACTGCCAGCCACCTTGGAAGTACCGATGGCGTGGGACCCCCGACCCAGGAGCTTAAATGAATGACTTCCAGTGTATGAGAAAGGCAACAAGACTACCTAGGCACTGAGTAGCTTTCAACTATTATGAATACTTTTCTTGATCCCCTCAGGAACTAAAGGTTGATAATCTGACCCTTGCTGACCTACTATGCATTTGTAATCAATGTGCACCTAATATGGATAGCTCTTACCTAGGTCTAAACATGTATTCTTTTGTGTCTCCTACTGTGGTAAACATATGAGAAAACTCACAATATCTGATATTGAAAATGGTAGGGTTTTTTGTGATTTAGTCATGAAAATTTAGAGCCAGGAAAAAAAGCAAATTTTATCTTTTCTTTCTCCCAAATGCCATTGCTGTTAGAGAAGCTTTCAGTCCCTCAGAATAGCTCTGGAAGATAAATGAGCAAACTTGACTGGGCACCAATTCACTCTTCAGAATCCAGTATGATTTATGCCCTGTTTTGTTTATTGCTCAAATAAGCAAAATCAGAATGGATCTTGTGATTATTTTGAGCTATGTGAAGTTCAGATCATTTTATTCTTCCTTAATCATTTTTTCACCAATCCATCTCTACCCAGAGATGATTCATCACGGAGTCCAATGCACATTCTTTAGAATAAATGAGTAAAGAAAGATAAAGGAGGAGGGATAGGGGAGGGCACTAGGCAGCCCCCAAATTCATAAGCAAGTTCCTTTGTGTCCTTCCCCTCCTACATACACACTAAAAATTTTAGAATAACCCAGTACAAGGTAGGGACCACAGGCTGGGATGGCAGTCATGCCCAACATTTGAACACTGGGATACAATGCCGTCATTGCCATCTAAAGTTCATGCTCAAAAATCACATAATCAAGTTGCAAAACACAATATAAATGAATATGCAAGTAAGTTCATGAGTTCTGTGTCGGTCTGATTCGTAGCTATGCTTGCCTGCATGTGGCCCATAGGCCACAGGTTGGATATGCATGTGACCCCTTGGGTCACATCAGAGGTTACTGCTGTGGTCTTCTATGTGACAAAGGGACCTGAGCCCTCTCATTTGTTTGAATCAGAGTCTCACACTGAACCCAGAGCTCACTGGCTAGCCAACAAGCCCAGAGATCTTCTTGTTTCTTCCTTCCCGGTGTTGGGGTCACAGGCATGTGCCTCCATACCCAACTTTCACAGAGATGCTGGGGATCTGGACTCTGTCCTCATGCTTCTGCAGCAGGCACTTTACCAACTGAACTCTATCCCCCAGCCCGTTTATCATGGGCGGGGTTATAAAGATGTGTGGGTAAGAATCCAGCCAGGCTCAGATGTGGACAGTGCTGGTCAGATGAGGTGCCTCAATTCATTGTCAATTCAGGTACCCTGGAGGGTTAGGAACGTGGAGAAGACAGAAGGGGGGCCGTGAGAGTGAGTGTTGTTCTGGAAACAAGCCAAATCTGAGAGCTTGAGTTTGTCATCTTCAAAAAAGGAGGCCATTCTGAAGAGACTGCAGATGTGGAACTGTAGAATGAGCTGCGGGCAGGCCTGTTTTTCATCCCACTCAGCTCCTGCATGGCTAGCTTTACACCCAAAATAACAACACACAAATTGTAATCTTTTCAACACTGCCTGGCCCATTAGCTCTAGCCTCTTACTGGCTAACTCTCATATCGTGCTTTAACCCATATTTAGTAATATGTGTAGCACCACGAGGTGGTGACTTACCAGGAAGATTCTAGCCTACGTTCACCTTGGGTCGGAGCTTCATGGCATATGCCCCAGAGAGGAGAGGCATGGCGAGTGCCTCACTTCCTCCCAGCATTCTGTTCTGTGTACTCCACCCACCTAAGGTCTGCCCTATCAAAATGGGCCAAGTCAGTTTCTTTATTAACCAATGAAAGTAACTCCTCCATCATGGGACCTTCAAAAACAGGTAGAACCAGGAGCTGAGAAGATATTAGTTGCCAGAGCAGGAACGTGAGAGCAAAGTGAGCAAGCAGCGAAATCCCTGTGATGTTGGCACCGTGATGTGAGGCAGAAGGCGAGCCCCAGAGTCAGCCACAGGATTCAGTGGGAGGTTCACAAACTGATGATGATAAATGCAAAGGCCTAGATGGGATAGCAATAATATGGGTGCATTATTGTCCACTCTTGTGAGCACTCAGGATGATTTAAAGCACAGCAATAATAAAAGTTTCCCAGAAGGAAAGTACAAAGGAAAATAGTCCTGGCCCCAAAAAGATGCTGTCCAGATGTTGAGGGACTAGTGTGTCTTGAGAAGGTGTGGTAGCCTAAAAACCCAGTGGGGTCCTCAGTCTGCTGAGGGTGAGAAAGCAGAGGGTTCAGGAATGTCGCCTGTAGAGAAAAAAGTAGGACCAGCGACTGAGGAGGAAAAGTCTCCAGGCCACCGCATATTGTCTCGACTGCAAAGGGACAGAGGTAAGAAGCAGGACTGGGCAGGGGAATCTCAGATGCAGGTGGATCTGACCTTGTGGAGGAGTCCTGCTTGGGTGCAGTGCCCAACCCTCAGCACACACAAAGGAATGGAAAGTTCTTCCTGAAGGTGAGCACAGGGCCATCTGCTTGCCCCACACAGAGGAGACAAACAGAGATGAAGGAGTGGGATGAAATGGAGAATCCAGAATGCTATGACAATGGTCAGTTACTAGCTGAGTCTCTCTCTCTCTCTCTCTCTCTCTCTCTCTCTCTCTCTCTCTCTCACACACACACACACACACACACACACACACACAGAGCGCGGATCCATGTAGCTCTCCTGTGGTTCTCTGTGGTCCATGTGTGAATGTGTAAGGCATGTTCAATGGAAACGTTGTGTTTGCAAGACTGGACAGAACTGTATAAGAACCACCATCAGGCAGGGGGCTGAACAGATGAGGAAAAACTGCAGAATATTTACTGAGCAAGGAAGGACACACAGTGGCGGGACACTAGGAGAGTCACCCTAACGCCTTCTTTTAACTAGAAAGCAAAGCAACTTGATGTCGTGGGATCCAAGTGTGAAAATCAAGATATTTACTTCACCGTACCAAGTGTAGGTGATGGGATGGCAACCCTAAGCCTGGTTTCTTGTCACCTGCACTCTTAGGGGTCACTGATTTGCTTTCACTGCTGAGTCCCAGAGAACAAATTTGTCTTTATGTCTGATAAGTGATTGGCCGTTTTAAACACCTTTCATATAAATAGTCATTACAATAACACTTTATCAGTACTCAACCCACTGGTCCAACTAATTAAATGAGAAGCTAAGGACACACACACGCATTGTAATGTGTGGCCAAATTAATTACCTGTCATTTTATCAAGGATTACGCTGGCATCTCTGGAACATGGCTGCGGGAGCTCTGTGCTGCCCCTCTCCATGTGTGGTACATTGCTGAACGATATCCACAGGCGAGCATTAATATTCCTGATTCACACGCGAGGAAAAGGTACTTAGGCTAAGTTACTCTATTGGTTCAAACTCTGTGCTGTTAGTGATGGAATGCCACCACTTCCTGGCTTCCCCTCTCTGAGGACACCCTGGGTGGATGGCTGCAACCCCAAAAGGTGGCTCTTTAGGGGAATCATGGAGTCACTGGGTTGCGTTAAGAGTATGAGATGTTAAGAGAAGAGCCTCCCACAAACATATGAACACCTGATTTTCAATAAAGGAGCTAAAAGTATGCAATGGAAAAAAGAGAGCATCTTCAACAAATTGTGCTGGCAAAACTGGATGTCAATCTGTAGAAGAATGAAAATAGACCCATATCTATCACCATGCACAAAACTCATGTCCAAGTGGGTGAAAGACCTCAATATCAGTCCAAACACGCTGAACCTGATTGAAGAGAAAGTGGGAAGTACTCTACAACACGTGGGCACAGGAGACCACTTCCTACGTATAACCCCAGCAGTACAGACAGTAAGGGCCTCATTGAATAAATGGGACCTCCTGAGACTGAGAAGCTTCTGTAAAGCAAAGGACACTGTTGCTAAGACAGAAAGGCAACCCACTGACTGGGAGAAGATCTTCACCAACCCCACAACTGACAAAGGTCTGATCTCCAAAATATTTAAAGAACTCAAGAAACTAGACCGTAAAAGGCTAATCAACCCAATTATAAAATGGGGCACTGAGTTGAACAGAGATCTCTCAACAGAAGAAGTTCAAATGGCCAAAAGACACCTAAGGTCATGCTCAACTTCCTTAGCGATCAGGGAAATGCAAATCAAGACAACTTTAAGATACCATCTTACACCTGTCAGAATGGCTAAAATCAAAAATACCAATGATAGCCTATGCTGGAGAGGTTGTGGAGAAAGGGGTACACTTATCCATTGCTGGTGGGAATGCAAACTTGTACAACCACTCTGGAAAGCAGTGTGGCGGTTTCTCAGAAAATTTGGGATCAACCTACCCATGGACCCAGCAATACCACTCTTGGGAATATACCCAAGAGGGGCCTTATCATGCAACAAAAATATATGCTCTACTATGTTCATAGCAGCATTGTTTGTAATAGCCAGAACCTGGAAACAACCTAGATGCCCTTCAATTGAAGAATGGATGAAGAAAGTATGGAATATATACATATTAGAGTACTACTCAGCAGTAAAAAACAAGAACTTCTTGAAGTTTGCAGGCAAATGGATGGAAATAGAAAACACCATCCTGAGTGAGGTAAGCCAGACCCAAAAAGAGGAACATAGGATGTTCTCACTCATATTTGGTTTCTAGCCATAAATAAAGGACATTGAACCTATAATTCGGGTTCTTAGAGAAGCTAAATAAGAAGGAGAACCCAAAGAAAATCATATAGGCATCCTCCTGAATATTAAACTTCATCAGGCGATGAAAGGAGACAGAGACAGAGACCCACATTGGAGCACCGGACTGAAATCTCAAGGTCCAAATCAGGAGCAGAAGGAGAGAGAGCGCAAGCAAGGAACTCAGGACCGCGAGGGGTGCACCCATACACTGAGACAATGGGGATGTTCTATCAGGAACTCACCAAGGCCAGCTGGCCTGGGTCTGAAAAAGCCTGGGTCAAAACTGGTCTCGCTGAACAAAGCGGACAAGGAGGACTACTGAGACCTCAAGAACAATGGCAACGGGTTTTTGATTCTACTGGACCTATTGGTTTCGTGGGAGCCTAGGCAGTTTCGTGGATGCTCACCTTACTAGACCTGGATGGAGGTGGGTGGTCCTTGGACTTCCCACAGGGCAGAGAACCCTGATTGCTTTTTGGGCTGATGAGGGAGGGGGACTTGATTGGGGGAGGGGGAGGGAAAGGGGAGGCGGCAGTGGGGAAGAGACAGAAATCTTTAATAAATAAATAAATTAATTTAAAAAAAAAAAAGAGAAGAGCCTCGCTGGTTAGGAGAAAGGAGAGACCTGTATCTTCAGAGTGCTTGACTTAGCACCCACTGGAGTGCTGTTGACTCGGTACTGGCCATTTCTCTTGGCTTTCGCACCATTCTTAGATGAAGGAGACCATGCCTTCACTTACTGAGGGGACACCTTTGTCTCAATTAATTTGGTTCAAAAGCATGAGCTCCAAGAAATGCCACCCTCCCTTACTCCAGACTTCCTTCCACCCATTCTGCCCAACCCCCTAGCTAGCTGACCAACTCGACTGACTTTTTTATAAATGACTTCATGCCTGTATATGTTCTTAAATCCCTGTAAGACACAGCTAACAGACTGAACCTGCTCTTCTGAAACTTCTGTCAACCATCACGAATCGCTCTCCTTGTCTATGGAAAACTTTGTTCTCTTTCACAGCCTCGCTATACTTTGCTGTCTAACGGTATTTAGAGGGGACTGGAGGACTAAACTGACAAATGATAAATACGTATGTTAGTATATTTAGATGATTTTTCGCTTTGTCCAGTACACCTCAGACTGATGATTTGTGCTCACTAGCACACCCATCACCTCACATAGCCTTCCTTACAATGGTATAAGATTCAGACCCTACTCTCTGGACTGGAGCAATGCCTTAGCAGCAAAGGCAGTGAAGAGCACCGGCTCCTCTTCAGGGGACCGAGTGTTGTTCTCAGCACCCATCTAGGAAAGGTCACTGCTGCTAGCAACTCCAACTCCAGTGGATCCAATGCCCTCCCCTGGCTTTTGCAAACACACACACACACACACACACACACACACACACAGGGGCAGGGGGAGGTCGGGGTCTGGAGTTTATTAAGAACATGTCTGTAATCTGCAATGTCCAGACCCCTCATGTAGCCTAGCTTTTCTACTTCCCTGAAGACTGTTGTCCCAGCTGCTTTCCCCCACATCTGAACCTCTTGTCACCTGTCCTCACATTCCCCTGAGGCCCGAGGGAACCTCACCTCCCCATCTCCTCCTCCTCTATTTCTTCCTGGGTTTGTTTTGTCTGTCTTTTTTTTTGAAATATTTTTTAATATAATTTTTTATTGAAAAAAAATTTTTTCCGCCTCCTCCCCGCCTCCCATTTCCCTCCCCGTCTCCCTTTTCCCCCCTCCTCCCTCTCCTCT
>NW_026068056.1:531755-551670 GCF_014885135.2 Alexandromys fortis
GAGGGAGGGAGGGAGGGAGGGAGGGAGGGAGGGAGGAAGAGATTAAGTTTTAGTACCAAAGTATCTGATTATATAAAATTATTATTTCTTTTTAGATAGAGAATTCTCATTTTTAAAAAATGGACCACGGTGGGTTGGGGAGATGGCTTAGAGTATAAAGTACTTGCTATGCAAACATGAGGAACCAAGTGAAAAAGCCAAGTGTAGCAATGTGCATCTATCCTACCAGCAGTAGACATGGAAGCAGGCAGACCATGGGGACTCCTGGGCTAGCCTGTCTAGCTAAAACAGAATGTTCTGCGTTCAGCAAGAGACCCTGTCTCAAATAAATAAATAAATAAATAAATAAATAAAATAAACAAACCTTAGAGTGATAGAAGAAGACACAACCTCTGACCCCCACATGTGTGTACGCAGACAAGCACATCACCACACACATGCACACTCACAAATGGAATGTCATATTGCACTCAGCAGGTTTCCCTCACTGTGACAAAGCATCTTGGAAAACAACATCACCAGGAATGAGTTCCTCTGGGCTCAGGGTTTCAAAAGATTCCATCCATGGTGGCTGCTCCTTCATTTCTGAGCTCGTGAGGAAGCAGAAATGGCATGATGTATGGTGGAGCAGAACTGCTCACCTTGTGGCACCTAAAAAGGAGTTGGGCGGTGGGGTGGCACACTGGTGAGATCCATCCTTCAGTAACATGCCTCTAGTGAACCAGTTCCCCCAACCCGCACACACCTACTGCTTGATGCATCTGACTATGAACTTGTGGATGCGTTATTCTGTGAATGACAGCAGCATCCAGTCATGCCTTGATGATGCCACTACCGGGGGACCAAGCTCTCGGCATATGCATCTTGGGCATCAGAGTATGCCCAACCCATAATACATTCTTAGTTCCCATAGCCAGTGTGCTTAGAGTTGCCACCCATGTAACCAGGTGCATAGATGAAGCTGCTCAGAGCGCTGCATGGCAGTCACCAGTGTGACACACGTTGTTATACATTGTTCTGGAAACTTACCTTCATTCCTAGAGGTTTATGGAGAAAGTGGACCTGTCAGTCATTATGAAGCTGTGTCCCAGCAACCCTGTCAGCATGGGGAAGCTCACAGAGCCTTGACAGTTTGACATCCAAGGTCTTCATGGACCCGAATAGGTGAAACTGAGATATTGAAAGCCCTGTGAGCTGCTAGGGTGGTGTATAGGTTACTTTCTTTATTGTTACACAGTACCTGATAAAGCAACTCAAAGAAGGAAGAGCTTAGTTTAGTTCACAGTGTGGACATCCTGTTCATGGTGATGGGGAAGGTGAGGCTTCAGTAGCATGAGGCGACTGGTCACACGGCCTCCTCAGTCGGGGAGCAGAGATGAACCCTGAAGTGCCAATCACTTTCCCCTTTCCGTTCAGTCCAGGACCCCAGCCCCTGGAAAGGAGCCACCCACATTTCACATAACCTAATCCAGAAACTCCCCTTAGACATGCCAGGGGTGTGGCTTCCTGGTGGCTCTAGACCCTGTCAAGTTGCCAGTCAGTGGTAACTATCACAGACAGTATAGTGAAAAAGGCCCACAATGAACAACGTTGGTGCGAATGTTCCCAGCCCAGAACCCATCACTAGCTGATCATGGCCATGGCTGTTGAGTCTGAGAGGGGGGTGAGCTGGACAATGAAGAGAAAAATGTGTATGTCATGGCCCCAGCATGCAGGGGTCACACCCGGGTGACCAGGTAACTGCTATGAGTCCTGTTTAGCTTCGTTTTGAGAGGCAGGGTCTAGCCAACTGGAGATTTCAGTGGGTCTAACTGGCCACAATCAATGTAACATTTGGAGATCCATTAGTGGGGATGCCCAGGGCAGAGGGTGATGGTCCCTCAGTGCAGTCACGAAAGCATCTGCAGCTTTGTCCTGGAGCCTGCACAGAGTTCTGGCACCTGCATCTTTTAAGGCTGACTGATGGATGTGACTAAAGAGATGGCTCAGCAGTGAAGAGCACTTGCTGCTCTTCTAGAAGACGTGAGTCTGGTCCCTAGCACCCATGTCAGGTAACTCACATCTGCTAGTAACTCCAGCTCCAGGGTACCTGACACCTTCTGACATCCACAGGTGGCCACTGTACTCCCTATTGGTTGGTCAGTAGCCCAGTGTGGCCAGCCTGGCATCCAGGCTCAGCCATAGAAGTGGGGGCAGGAACTGAGAAGCAGGGTGGCCTATTTTCTGTTGCTGGGAAAAAGACACCAGTACTTGGTTCCTTGCCAAGGTCTCTGTGTGCCTAACATGCCACCTGCTCCTTATCAAGCCATGGTTAGCAATAAGCTCTGGAGTGCACCCTGCTTTCCTCATACTCAGGCCTCCAACAGTGAGGGAGACAGGGCCCACACTCTAGGAGTTCCATCCAGCAGTGTTTGGGGGAGGAAGAGTCTGTAAATGACTGCTCCAGCTTCTCACTTGGTCATCCCCTTCCCTGTTCAAAGCCATCGCACAGGAGTGAAGACAGAGGTTGACAAAGATGACCTTGCTTGACCTCCTAAAGAGTAAACAGAACAGGTGTCAACAGGTGTTAGGTGACAGCTCCCTGGTGTGACTTCTCCAATGTAGACACTATCGGGAACTCTCTGTAAGGTCCTGCATGTCA
The DNA here is from genome assembly GCF_014885135.2 of Alexandromys fortis. Taxonomy (NCBI): domain Eukaryota; kingdom Metazoa; phylum Chordata; class Mammalia; order Rodentia; family Cricetidae; genus Alexandromys; species Alexandromys fortis. The sequence continues at coordinate 534,397 of NW_026068056.1, forward strand.
GTATGGGGAAGTTTTTAGTCACATGCAATGCCATGTAGGGTGCTGGTAGTTCTCACCATCTGAGCATAAAAGCATAAGGCAAAGAGTGCCTGGTACTCAGGAAGAATTTCCCGGTATTGGAAAACTAAATACATAAGCGAATTGCTTAATTAGCTCATTAGTATATGTGTGTGGTCTTAAGCATAGAGTAATCAGAGGGGAGGGGCTAGCTGGGATCTAGGACTGTGTGTTCAGCACTCACTGTGAGGGAAACTGTACTCCCTTTCTGTTTCAAGGAACTCGGTGTCCAGTTAAGTATTCATTGCTGAAATGTGGGTTTAATGCTTAAACCAATGGGCTCGTTGAATTTAAACTGACATTAAGTCAGAAACTCTTCCTGAAGGCCTGTGTACTGACTCTAAGAAGCAGTATAGCCCATAGCGGGGAATGGGTCCTATATGTTGGAAATCAGCCAAGTCCTGTAATGGTAGGTGCTTGGGGCCGTGCAGGCAGGCCTTGTGGTTTCTGCTCCAGCTACCTCTTTCTTACTGTTTAATACAAACACAGTTGTGGACAGTGCACCGTCATGTTAGGATAAAACTTACCCACTCCAGGAGGATTATCCTGTCCAGCTGTGTATCCTCACCTGAGAGAACCCTCGCCCAGGGCTACCACCCTGAGCACAGTCAGTCTCTGAGCTGTGTGTCTGCACAGGAAAGCTGCAATCAGGAACCTTGTGAACATTAATCTATTAAGCGACAAGCAGCAAATCCCTCCTCGCCGTTTTATTTTTAAAGGTAAATATTGCTCCCTGCAGTAAATCTGCTCTAATGATAACGACTCATGCTGCAGTGACTGGATCTCCTTGGGGAGCAGAGAACACAGCTGCAGTCAGCTCCTCCAAGGAGCTTTCAGAACCCCGCAGCCCCGCCGCTCAGGGTGCTGAGCTATGTCTATGGTGTGGAGCTTTGCCACTTGGGGATGTGGCCACAGTCTTTCTGCTCATTCTCAGCTATACTCTGTGTGCCTCTGGTTGACAGCTCTCACTTGGAGACAGCTGCACTGCACTTTTAGATCCTGTGGTCCAGAATGAGTGCACCTCCATGGATGGCCAAGGCCTTGTGCCCCAACCCAGCACAGGGAGAAGTCAGGCAGGATAGCTCACGTCTATAATCCTAGCACTCAGGGATTCAGAAGGCTGGGGGAGAGGATTAGAGAAGCCAGCCTGAGAGACAAATAAGCTCCAGCCCAGCCTGGGCTACAGTGTGAGACCTATCTTAGGGAGCAGGAGGAAAAGGAGGAGGAGAGGGGAGAGGATTAGAGAGGAGGGGAGAAGAGTGAAAGAGAAGGGGGAGGGAAGGAGAGAGAAGGAGAGGAGAGGGGTGGAGAGGGGAGGGGAGGGGAGGGGAGGAGAGGAGAGGAGAGGAGAGGAGAGGAGAGGAGAGGAGAGGAGAGGAGAGGAGAAGAGAGGAGAGGGGTGGAGAGGGGAGGGGAGGGGAGGGGAGGGGAAGGCAGCGGAGGGGAGAGGAGAGGGGAAGGCAGGGGAGAGGAGGAGATGAGAGGAGAAGAGAAGGAGGCAAGGGAGACATCTCCCCCTCATTCTCATTCTGCAACACCAGTGTCTGTTTGCTGCATTAGTGTTGCAATTGCTCACATGAAATGACCAAATTCATTTTCCTGCATTTTCAGCTATGGAGTTACAGCAAGTGTGAAACTTCACCAGGGTCTGTCTTCCTTGTCTCCTCTTCAGATGAGTTCCTCCCTGCCTAACTGAGGAGCCCAGGGTATCTCTGGGGCGCTCCAATGCTCTGTAGTCCCCGCCTCCCATATGTGAGGTTATATCTGTACTCTCTGCACTGATCAAATCAATTGGCATAGAAATAGGTTTTTGCTCTCCTAGGTTTTGCTTTTGCTAGAGCCATTGAATAAAGGCAGACAGGCTGAAGGCAGGAAGGTGACTTCCTCCCTCTTAGAATGCACAGCTGGAGTCCAGGCTGCTTCCTGTCTTGAGCTGGGGAGTATAGAGCTTGGGGAATGTGTGTGAAGTAGCTGAGGGTCGGAGTGGGGTTGGGTGCGGGGAGGGGACTTTCTTCCTGTGGATGGAAGAAGGGGAAATTTTTGCGGAGACAGCGCACAACAGTGTTAGACGGCATTGAGGATTCAGGACGGGACACTGCTAGAGCTCTCAAGATCAGAGACCAAGAGATGGCTTCTCTCGGGTTGGCTGGCCACCTCGACAGTGATAAATGAGCAACTTTGGGAAGAGCATTTAATAAGGCCTCTGGGAAATCTTCAATAGCCCAGGATGTGATAAAATGATGAGCAATCAGCGAAGCTGGCCAGAAAGCCTGTGGGTGGTGAGGGGCGGGCCTCCAAGACCGCACACCCCAAGGAGCAGGTGGCCCCAGCACATGGGGTAGGATGTTCAAGGGAAGAGTTCAAAGGTCTTCCATCTGAGAAGACAAGACTGCTCAGTCTTTACCTCCCCAGCCACGAGAGCCTGTGTCAGCAAGGTCAGGTGACTGTTCTAAAGCAGGAGAATACAGCTAAGAGATCAGGCTCTCAGCTAGACTTGATGATGAAGCACTCCATGGGTTGTATGGTTGTCTAGACCTTGGAATGGTTTTTCTGGAAAGGCCATGGACCCAGGGAGTCAGGAATCATCACCTAGATCAGTTTGTGTATTCGAAAGGTTAGGACAGCAGCTCTCTTGGCAGGATGTCAAGGCAGAGTTTGCTGTGTTCTCAAACATTCTCCCTCCCCCTAGAACTCTGGGGAATGGTCACTGTGGCTGATGACTGCTGTGGCTGGCCAGTTAGCCGCCACTGGAGGCCAGTCCTTGCTGTGTGCACACGTCTGTCATTCTTTCATGAACTCATCTGCTCCCATTCCAGGCCCTTCCAGACACTGTAGGGTTCTGGGAACCTGGGAGAAAGGTGATCTCTTTTCCCTCTGCCTCTGACTGAGAGTGTTTTTCTCATGAGCACTCTTAGGCTCTCTCAGCCACTGTATCTGCCCCCTCTCCCTCAGTCTCTCATCCCTTAAAATGGCCCCCCAACCCACTGTTATAGCTACCTATTCCAGGAAAGCGTCCATGATAGTGATGTGTCTAAGTTACTAGTCTATTGCTATAAAAAGACAATACAACCAAGACCACTTGTAAAAGAAAACATTTAATTGAGGTCTTGCTAATAGCTTCATGATCATCATAGCAGCAGGCAAGTGGGCATGATGCTGGAGAAGTAGCTGAGAGCCTACATCAGATCCATAAGCACAAGGCAGAGAGAGAGAGAGAGAGAGAGAGAGAGAGAGAGAGAGAGAGAGAGAGAGAGAGAGCTCATTGGGAATTGCATGTGCTTTTGAAAGTCCACCCTCAGCGCCACACTCCCACTAATAAGGCCACACCTCCTGATCCTTCCCAAACAGTTGCACTAACTGTGGACCTAGCCTTCAAACATATGAGCAAGCCTTTGGGAACCAGTGTCATTCAAGCCACCACACAGGAGCTTAAGAGGTGGGCAATTGCTCTGTCTGTGTGACCCCTTCATTTTTAACCAAGATCCTTATATCCTGATATCTAAATCAAACACTACTACCCAGGGCACAACTGTGGGAGAAAACTGCCCATTCTGGGTCCCAGGCTGCCTGCTTGATCCAGTGGTCATCAGATCAGTTCAGCATAACATCAAGTCCCGACTGCCCCCTGAGGTCTGACTTCCTGTCCCAACTGGGTCACTGTAATCATGGCCGGCCCTGACCCCTGCCCACATGTGGTCTGATATCCCAGCCCTTTTCCCTCCCTTCTCTTCCCCACCTACATTCTCTACTCTGCACAGGCGCAATTTGAGGCCTCCCTTTCTTTAGTGACAGGTGTCCTCAGAGCCATGACCAGGTGGCAGTGACTTTTCAGTCAAGTCCATCCTAAGCTTGTTTGTCTCTTATGCCAACCAACAGCTGAAGGGAAATGTCCCTCTCATTAGTGTGTATGTCCCTCCCACGCCTCCTCCCCTTAGACAGTGTGTTGACTCATTTTCCATGAGTCAGTAAGAGTTCAGAAAAACCTGAGATGAAAGATTTTCACATGCACCCTGATTCACTGTGTGGCCGTTAGGTCTCAGCCTTAATGAGTGTGACAGTATTCCATTAGAGTTGTGAGGTCCCTGTCAGCACGGCACCACCTCAACCGGAGATGAAGTACCCCTGAAACACCAGAATGGCCCGTGAAATGGCGTAACCGTGTGGGAGGTGATAGCCCTGAGGGTGGAGCTTCTGTCTTAAGGATGCCAAACTCCCCTTGTTGGTTATGTTTTTGCACAAACCATTACGAAGAAGAGCTTTAGACTGGAAAAGACAGGTTCAAGTCTTGGTTCTGGCACTTAGGTGACAGTGTGAATTTAAGATGCCAAATCACCAGAACTTCAACTTCCTGCCCTGGAAGTGGGCCCCAACCCTTCCCTACTGTCATCCCTATCTGCAGTGTAGTTCTCATGACAGTGAGCAGAGTCACTGCATTTTCTAAGTTGTTTATTTAAAGTCACTGTAGGGTAAAGAGCAAACCCAACAAGTCGTAGCTGCCTTGTTGCCATAACAATCACATTAAGAAGGTATAGAGAGCAAAGAAAGCAATGTGTACGTTATCAATGGGAAGTTTGTGTCTGGAAGGGAGACAGCTTCCTTGAAGAACACTTTAGCAAAGACATTGTTAGGTAACAATGATGCTTCTGTTCCTATAGCTATGTCTCCCACTACCCAAAAGCCATGCCACCCAGCACCCAAAGAGCCATATCACCAAACCCCCAGGAAACCATGACAGCCTGCCCCCAAGAGCTACAGTACTCATATTTCCCAGCCTTACCACCTATCCCACCCATCCCCTGCGAGTCATGACACCAAGCCCCACTGAGGTTCATGGTCACCTGCCCCCAAGAGCCATATAAGCCCAGTTAACCATGCCACTGAGCTCCCAAGAGTCTTCTCAGATTGATGGACAGCAAGGAACTAGGTGATGGCAGCATACTGCCCAGGATGCCACTTTCCCAAGAGCGTTGTGCTAGCAAGGGCAGGGAGCATTGTGCTCAAGTTGGCACACACAGTTATGGGAGCTCGATTGATCTTTCCAGCAAGAAGTCAGTTAGTGACACATCGTGTGTGCAGAAAAGACCAGAGCAAAGTGACATGACACTAATACCTTATAAACGCCAATCAGTTTGGGTTAATTCGGTATTCACTGTAAAAACATCTATCATGGACCCTGAATCCATGAAAGTAGCCAAGAAATGAATATTGCAGGGAGGGAGCTTGCCTTCAGTGTTCTCCAATAAGGGTGGAGGCAGTTTAGCAAGTGATTAATGAGTTTTACCAAGGGTCCCCTTCGAATGTAACACATCTGTCATACTTTGCAGCTCTATGGGGCCAAATCACTTTAATATCCACTTGCACTCAAGTAAATAAGGCAAGTTCTTGGCAAGTGGCCTGAAGGGCTGGAGGAGTCCAGTGCCAGGATCGTGAGTAAGGAAACTGGAAAGTTAGGACTCACTTATTGAAGATTCAGGACCACTCATGCCGCTGAACACCCCTCTGAAAGGATTAAAAAGTATGAAAGCAATTGGTTTCTGTGAGATTGTAGAGGCGGTAAAAAAAAAAAATGTGCACATTTTAACTGAAGACGGATGCTTGAAATCCTACACTAGCTCAGAATTGAAAATAATAGAGGATTATTTATGTAGGGGTAGACTCACAGGTCACAACCTTTGCTGGATCGGGGAACAGCGACGGAATCCTGCAGCCTGAAAAGAGAAGCCGAACGCGCAGTTTACATCGGCATAAATAGTATAAGAGGCCACGCCCATAAAGGCTACTGGAGGTAGGAATTCCTACACCATTCAGCCTCCATCATGTCATGGCAATAGGAGACGAACCTAAGAGAAAATCGTGTATTAAAAAGTGGAAGTTGCAATAGGAGACATAAAGCACACGGGTGCTGTCGGAGCACTCCTTCCTCAGAGGAAGCCAAGCCAGGTGCATAAGCACCGCCACAGCACTGCCACCCACACGAGCAGTGCCTAAAAGCTGGAGAACGCAAAGTGGTTACCGAGGACCATCTGGGGAAACCTGGCCCCGAGCATAATAGTGTTGAAATAGGAGCGGCAGGGCTGCGTCCCCGGCACCCGGCCGCCCGCATGGCTAGTTTATACCCAGAAATAATTACACGGAAACTAGTGACATTACCCTTAACCCCAACCGTGACCCTAATACTAACCTAATTGAACTCTAGCTCTAACCCTGACCTCAACCCTACTATTAACACTGACTCTAATCTTAATATTAACCCTGACCCTGACCCTGATCCTGGTCCTGGTCCTGACGTAGACCCTGGCCCTAACCATGATTTAGAAGAGCTATCACACAAGCATTAAAAATTATGACTCCAGCATGGGAGAAAACACTTGCAAATTGTGCATCTGAAAGGGGTAAACATCCAGAACAGATACGGAGCTCAATAGTAAAAATACAAATAATCTGATTTAGAATAGGTAATGGGCCTCGATTGATCAGGATGGTCCACTGGTATATGAAACAATGTTTAGAGGCTGGGGACATGCTTCCATGGTTAAGAACACATATCTGTTCTCATGGAGGACCCAAGTGCAGTTACCTGCACCAACCCGGTGGCTCACAACTGTCTGTAACTCCAGTCCAGGCCATTAGATGCCGCCTTCTGGCCTCTGTGGGCACTAGGTACATACATAGTACATATACATGCAAGCAGGCAAAACATTCAAACACATAAAATAAAACTGAATGAATCTTTAATTTTAAAAAAAGCACTTACTATCAGAAACCACCAGGGAAATCACTAGGGAAGCCTTGGGGAGAGGGTTATCACCTCTTTGCATTGAAGTGCTGTCATCGAAATGACATAGCAAGAACTGGTAAGGATGTAAACCCAGCCTCTTGGAAAACAGCACCGTGGCTGCAGAAAACTCAGCGGAGAGCTTTCACACACGATCCAGCACGCCCACTGCCAGGCGTGAATCCATCAGAAACCACACAGTGTGTTGAAGAAGCATCTGCACTGGGGTTCTCTGTAGAGCTGCATCCCAAAGTCAGCCTACACAGGAGGAGTGGGGATGAAAACGCATCGGGTATACACAACAGAAAACAAGAAAGCACGAAAGCCTGCCATCGTGCCAACATGCTTCAGAACGGAAGCACTATGTTGGTGAAATAAGCAAGGCACAGAGAGACAAGAACCACAGGACCCCACTCACAGGTCACAACTGAAAAGGTTAACCTCAGTGAAGCAGGGAGCAGAACCACCATTACCAGAGACTAGTAGAACAGCAGGAGGGATGGCTGGAGAAGTGCAAAAAGGAACAGGCCAGCAAGGCAGTGGAACCCATGCTTAATGAAAGGCAATTAGGAATAAAGGCATGTGAGCCTTACAAACAAGGCCTGACCTCGTTGCCTGTTCCCATCCTCGCCAGAGCTTCTTTGATGCAACTGTGGCTGGGATGGTGTAGTATTTCTTATGAGAAGTCTAGTTTGGAATGGAGTCTCCCCATCAGCCTTGGCAATATTAGGTTAGGGAGTTTCAGGATCGTGTATCGGAGCGAGGTTAGGAGCAGGACCAGAGCTCTGCATCAAGGAAGGCGACATTAAAGGATAGTCTAGAGATAATGTAACAAGGCAGGGATTGGAATCGCCCTTGTGGGCATCTTGAGGGAGCATATGACCGCAGCTGTGTCTGCAGGCAGGGATGATGCAGATAGATGCTGAAGGTCTGGAGATGTTTCCCGTGGCCTGGAGTGGGCTGCTCTCTGTCCTCTGCTAAGACTGCTTTGTACTGCACAGAGGACCCTTAAGAGGTGTCCCGGTTGGCCCGAGGCAACACCTCTCCCTTGAAATCCCCAAATCGTTTCCTAATTGGAGAAGGGCTCCATCTCCTCATCCACGGTGAGTCATCACGGCCTCCCTCCCTCGGAGCTGCTGAAGATCACCGGTCCCACGTCCCGCGGCAGCTAATCACACGCTTCTGTTTTATTATTCCACTTTTCGCTTTTGAATAGCTTCATTTCCCAGATCAGACGCGAGCTGTTCAAGGATGAAAGATGTTTTCCATCACGTTTGTGGCTTCCACGGCCCACTGCTCAGTGTGGAGCAGAATGTGGAGTTTCAACAGATCCTTGCTAAATGAGTGATATCCTGTAGTGAAAGTAAAATTAAATGACAAATTTATGAGTATAAGTTCCAGAATTCATGGAAATTGGAAAAGCTCGATGTTATTACGTAAAAGATTTTAGATTTAACAACTTGTCTGATGGTTAATTAACTCAGCCGCTCACACTGTGAGCAACCCCGAGGAAGAATGCTAAAATCTTCAGCCAGGTTTTTTTTTTCTTGAAATGTTTACTCTACTATGGAATACCTTAAAATAAGAATGTAGATTGTCATTGTTGAGACTTGTCAGGAATAGACTGAACTGAACAGTCTCTGTGGGAGAGGGGTCTCCATAGGGGAGGACTTTCTGTGGGGAAACAGTCTCTGTGGGAGAGTGGTCTTTGTAGGGGAGCAGTCTATTTGAGGGAGCAGTCTCTGTTGTCTGATGAGTCTCTGTAGGGGAAGAGTCTCTGTGCAGTAAGAGTCTCTTGGAGGGGAGGAGTCTCTCTGTGGGAGAGCAGACTCTGTAGGGGAGGAGTCTGTGTGAGGGAGCTGTCTCTGGGGGAGGAGTGTCTGTGAGGGAGAAGTCTCTATCGGGGAGCAGTCTCTATGGGGGAGTAGTCTGTGAGGGAGCAGTCTCTGTGGGGGAGCAGTCTCTGTGGGGGAGAAGTTGTCTTCAGGCCACAAACTTCTGGTGGGAGAAAGTTATGGCGGGTGTCTTCTGTACACACTGTCAACATTTTCGCTTGGACCTGAGGCAGGCTTTGGCATCCCTCTGAGCCTCATCCAAGGAAGGACTTGCCACTTGTCTACACCTGAGGCATTGGTTCTTGACATGGTTAAGCCTTTTTCAATGATGTGCATTCACCCAGGCCTTCGCTCACAACTACACTATTTGGTGCACTTACATGAGAACTTAGGGAGTCTGCGAAGTATAGCCACGCCTTTTTGTCCAAATGGACTTCACAGTACCGCTCCTTGGCCGCACTGTTAGTCCTAGCTGGTTATTAAGTCAACCATGGGACCAGACAGATGTCTCTGTGGTTAAGAGCACACGTTGCTCTTTCATAAGACGTGAGTTTGGCTCCCTGCACCTGTGTTAGGTGGCCCACAACCACCTGTAGGTTTGACATCCTTTTCTGGCCTCTGGAGATACTGCGCTCACATGCACAAGTGTACACACAGATAGAGAGAGCGACAGAGAGAGAGGGAAAGAAAAATAAATATTTTAAAAGAAACCTCTATAAATACTAAAAAGTGGCCATGCTTCACCCTTTTGAGGGCCCCCTCCCTGATACCATGTCTCTGTTCCGTGAGTATTTCCTACCACCCATGAAGCTCACAGGAGGCAAGGCATCTTGCTTTTCCAGAAGAGCAGTGACCTAACCATAGATAGCCAGGGAGACCATTTTGATGGCAGAACAAGTTTTATTCCTTTGAAAATGTAGGGGTTTTAACGCAAATTTAGTTCAGCTGTTTCCACTCTACAGAATGGTCAGCAGATGAAGGAATTGTTGTTGTTTGTTTATTCTTTGAGTTGTAAACCTAATTATTTCTCTGAATGTTTTTGGTTTTTTACCCTCGTGGCTTCTCTGGCCATGCACAATTGGTGTCTCATTTTAGTCAATCTGCTTTGCAGGAGTCTAAGCTGTGTATTGTATTCAACCCTTCTCTGTGCTTTAAAATGAAGGCTGATCACAGTGATTTTCAGTGCACACCCCTCCTATTGTTAGTCACCACCTGGAGGACACAGTCCCGACTCCTCTGCCTGCTGTACCAGCCTCATCCTTGTCCCCAGCTGCTCTGTGACCTCCCCAGCTGACCTTCCCTCCCAAGCCGGGTCATAGTGGTCAGGAGCAGTATGTGTCCCCTGACGCCTCACACCTTCTCTTGGCAAGAGTTCTCATCTATTGTTCCTCCAGTTCTAAGCATCCTTAGCCTCCTTCACTGATGACGTCAGCCTCCCCAGCTGGGCTCAGGCCTGCTGCTGCCCCCTGCCACCACAGGCCATTGCCTTTATCCACATGCCTGCCCCACAGTGCTGCTCTTCTGAGTGTCTATTTTTCTTCCTGATCACACTTTAAGCACCTTCAAAAAACTACCTTCTCCATCTCGCTGACATTTCTCAGCCCCTGCTGCAAAGACGGCCGGCAGTAAGCGTTGATGCCGAACAATGCCACAGCTAAGACATGATAGTTACCTAAGGCAAAACTGCGGCTACCTCTTCCTTGAAGCTTGTTTTATCTTTTCTTTTTCAAATTATCGAGAAAGTTATCTGACCTTTCATCTTAAGCCAGGAGTTAATGTCATAACTGTTTCTCCCTAAAAGTCAGTGGCTCGCCATTACCTATACTATCATGTTCAAAGTCAGATTCAGCGCAATCCCAGGAGCTGGCAAATGCATACACAGGCAAATGTATCTATTTAATTAAGCTGGTTTTTCCATCACCATCCAAACTCTCACTTTTTAAAGTTAACTAGATGTGATTGCTAACAGAAGTTGTGTCACATTAGAATGTCCCCCGAGGCCACCTCTCTCTGCTTCATCTAACCACCAGAGAACAAAGTCCACAATGGGATCTGTTCAGTGAATTCTGTGTGTTCCATAATGCAGAATCCGTTCCCTCTCACATCGCCTTAACCAAGGGCTCAGAATAACAAAAGAACAAATCAGGTAGTAGAAAAGTCACTTATGCCTTCTAAGCTGGTGAAAGCAATAGAAACCCCTCATTGTCCACAGCCCTAGCAGGGTCGTGTTTGAATCTGTGATCACAGCACGAAGTTGGTCGCCATCCAGGCAGCTGCTTTTGTGTTCTGTGGTGGGAAGATGTTTGTAATTTCCTGGTAAAATGGTAGAGCCCATAAATCCTTTCCAATAACCCTAAAATTTTCCTAGCCAAGAGCTCAATAGCCTGTGCACACATCATAAAACCAAAAGCCTGGTGGCTAGACACAGCTGAGACCATCCTTCAAGGTCACCAAACTTGCGTACGTCCTCTCAGCATGGCCAAGTACCCAGGAGCCTGCTTGACTGGGGTCGAAAAGGAGCATGAGCCTCAGGATCTGTTCAAGTCCCCCACCTCCCGTGCTTCTTCTAGTCCAAGGTCACCTTGAGCATCTGGTATGTTGTCTGCACAGAACCAGACACGAGTGGCCTCTTCAATAAACCCCAGCACTCCTGAGTAATGGCCTGTGTTATGATAAACATATGATACTACAGAATGTGCTCTGAGCCTCTAGGCCGCTGACAAGAGTGTGTGTTATGTTTGAAATCACTGGTTCAAATGTTCCCAGGGAATCTGCTGCCTTCCTTATGTCCACAGGTTCTTAGGGCAGTCACCAGCCACAGGACCTCCTCACACCATTTAGGGCAGTCACCAGCCACAGGACCTCCTCACACCACTTAGGGCAGTCACCAGCTACGGTATCTCCTGATACCACTTAAGGCAGTCACCAGTCATGGGACCTCCTCACACCACTTAGGGCAGTCAACAGTCATGGGACCTCCTCACACCACTCAGGCAAAGCAACCCTAAGATCAGAATGTTACAATTTTTTTTACTTCCAAAACTAGTTGATAAATTACAGTTATACAATATTAATCATTTTAGTGTGATTTTTTTTCTCCCATAGAATGTATAATGAAGTTCCAACCGTCTGTTCCAGTAGAAGCAGCGAGTTCAGTCATTGACTCAGCCCTGTGTGGTGGTAGCTTAGGATCTAATGCCTCCTGCAGTGGTCTTTTATTTCAGGTCTCCAATGTCTTGGTCATTATATAAGGTGTTTTGCATGTATTTTCTCTTTTGCACACAAAACCTCTACTCTGCTGTGATAAAACATGTTCACCAAACAGATGAGTGTCCCCGCAGCCACAGCGTGATGGCACAAGAGCAGTAGCCCAGGTGACGCTGTCCCAGCCTCACTTGGCACCACTCTCTGAGTCCACCATGTCTCTCTAGGCCAAGTGACTTAATGTCTAGAAATCGTGTCCTCCAGACATCAAGATTATTACTGTGGGTGCTGATACCTATATTCAAGTCCACCCAGACCACCTATAACGCGCAGAAGCTAGACACCCCCCAGAATGACCTCTGCTTGTCCTTAATCGAATGTCTTTATTTTCCCCGCTTACTCTGGGCATTCTAAAAGTAGATGAAGCATCGACCTAGCTGACATCTTTACAGGTTGCAGAAATGAACCGCTAACCCCCAAACCAGCATACACCCCAAATAGAATCAAGCCTTTCTTCTTGGAGAGGACAGTCATTTGGTCAGAGAGCGTGATCACGTTTCTCTTGCACAGCATGGGAGCCCTGTCAGAGTACATAAGGCTTCATGTATCTCTTCCCAGAAGTGGACTCCCATTTTTCAAGGTTTTCCATATTTCACTGATCTTATTTTCGGGGGTATTTTATATATTACTGAATTATCGTATAAATGAAAGTGGGTAATGTCAATATTCGTATTCCCACCACTCAGCATGGAATAAGAGCATTACTGAGAGTCTTCAGGACTTACATCGCCACCTGTTCTGTCCCCTGCTCCGCCACATGCATTTACACCGGCCCAATATGTCCCAACTTTATGGAAATATTTTACGATATGTTTATGGACCCCTGTATAATGTATCATGTGTGTTTCTTACTTGGTGGAACTGTTGCCATGTGCCTCCGTCTTTGCATTCAGGCTTATATGTGGTACTCATGAGTGTGAGTACATGAAGCCGGCATGCCTGGGCTTCGGTGCTGTGTGGTAACCTGCTGCACTGCTGTGTCATTATGCCTTTTCCTGCTTGTGGATATGCAAGGTTTTTTTTATTCTTTAAAGATTTATTTGTCTTTATTTGCTAATGTTTTATCTGCATATGTGTACATGTGTATATGTACTGGTGCCCACGGAGGCCAGAGGAGGGTGTAAGATGCTCTGGAATTTGAGTTATGAACAGCTAAAAGCCATCATGTGGGTGCTGGGGACAGAGCCTGGGTCCTCTGCAAGAGTGCTGCTTACCACTGAGCCATCTCTCCAGCTCCTCTTTTGTCTTTTATAAATCCTACAGTGGGCTGGGTACATTTCACTGGTGTTGCCTGGCATTGGTGTGCCAGTTTCTGTGGACTTGGCCTTGCATATCTTTGATTGCTACTGAGGTTAGACATCTTTCATTGATGCATTTCCTATTTGTATTACATGGTCCATGAACAGCATTCATGTCTTTTTGTATGTTTTTGTCTCAGGAGGTTGGTAACCTCTGTGTGTATGTGTATGGTTTCTTTGTATATATCGAATTCTAATTCCTTGTCAGTTACTGATTGATAAAACCTGACAAAGCTGTTTTCCCTTCGCTTGGATGTGCTGTGATAGTGAGCCATGGTCACTTCAGTGAAATATGTTCCTCTGTGGTTTGCCTTTTTCATGCCTTCCTATGATGAGGCCTGAGATGTCCCTTTACTGGGGTCTAACGCTTCTGATTTCACCCCTCACAGATGTGTCCTCAACTCCTCTGAAGTTGTTTGAGGATCCGGTACGAACACCTTCACTTTTCTTCTCCATAGGAACAAGTACTTGACTGACAGAACCATTGATTGGCAGAGTCTCCTTCCCTTCTCCTCAGAGCTGCCTCTGACTCTCCGCAGCTGGAGGGGAATGGAGACACCGTTGTAGCCTACTACACTGTAGGGGGTAGCGAAAATCATACATTCTTTTTTCTACATAAAAACATGGGGTTTTTTGTTTTGTTTTGGGGGGTTATTGTTTCTCTTGAACTATACATTTTTCTCCACTCCCCCTCCTTTTCTTCCCTTTCCCATGATCCCCATGCTCCTAATTTATTCAGAAGATCTTGTCTTTTTCTTCTTCCTTTGTAGATGTTTTTAGGTAAAATTGTATTCGTGGCTGTAGGTGGAGGTGTATCTGTCTTTTTTATTTTTGTTTATTTTTTAAATTTCATTTTATATTCCAACCACAATTCTCCCACACACACCCCTCCTTCCACCCTTTTACCCCTCCCCAACTCACCTCTCATCTACTCCTCCCAATGGGTAAGGGCTCCCATGGGGAGTCAACAAAGTCTGTCACTTTAAATTGAGGCAGGACTAAGCCCCTTCCCCCTGCATTAAGGCTGAACATCCCACCATAGGGAAGAGCCTCCAACAAGTATAGATCCTGGTCCTACTGCCAGGTGCCCCTTAAGCAGTCCAATAGTCCAAGCTTTACCACTGTCTCCTACATATGGAGGGCCTAGTTCGGTCTCATGGAGATTCCACAGCTGTTGGTCTAGAGTTCATGAGATTCTACAAGCTTGGTTCAGCTGTGTGCAGATTTCTCCATCATAGTCTTGACCTCCCTTGCTCATATATTCCCTCCTCCCTCTCCTCAGTTGGATTCCCAGAGCTCGGACTATTGTTTGGTTGTGGATCTCTGCATCTGGTTCCATCAGTTACTGGATGAAACCTCTATGATAGTAGTGGGGATAATCACCAATGTGATTATAGGGGAAGGCCAGTTTGGACATCCTCTCCACTGTTGCTAGGAGTCTTAGCTGGGGTCATCCTTGTGGATTTTTGGGGATTTCCCTAGCACCAGGTTTCTCCCTAACCCCACAGTGGCTCTCTCCATCAAGATCTCTCATTACACTCCCACTCCGTCCCTCTCCCCCCTTGACTCTCCCATTCCTTCATGTTCTCATCTCCCATCCCCTTTGCTTTACCACCTCCCCTCACCCTTAGTTTAGCCAAGAGATCTCATCTAATTTCCCTTCCCTGGGTAATCCATTGGTCCCTCTTAGGGTCTTCCTTGTTACCTAACTTCTCTGGAACTATGGATTGTAGTCTGGCTATCCTTTGCTTTATATCTAATATCCACTTATGAGTGAGTACATGATGTGTTTGTCTTTCTGAGCCTGAGTTACCTCACTCAGGGTTTTTTTTCTAGTTCCATTCATTTGCCTGCAAATTTCATGATGTCATTGTTGTTAACAGTACTACATTGTGTAAATGTACCACATTTTCCTCATCCATTTTTTGGATGAAAGGCATCTAGGTTGTTTCCAGGTTCTGGCTATGACAAATAATGCTGCTATGAACATAGTTGAGAAAATGTCCTGTGGTATGAGTGTGCATCATTTCGGTATATGTCCAAGAGTGGCATCGCTGGGTCTTGAGGAAGACTGAGTCCCAATTTTCTAGAAACCATCATACTGATTTCCAATGTGGCTGTACAACTTTGCACGCCCACCAGCAGTGGAGGGGTGTTCCCATGACTCCACATCCTCTCCAACATAAGCTGTCCTAAGTATTTTTGTTCTTACCCATTCTGACAGGTGTAAGATTGTATCTCAGAGTCATTTTGATTTGCATTTCCCTGATGACTAAGGATGAGGAGCAATTCCTTAAAGGTCTTTTGGCAATTTGAGATTCTTCTGCTGAGAATTCTGTTTAGTTCGTACCCCATTTTTTAATTGGATTGTTTTGTTTTTGTTTTTTGGTTTCTTGAGTTCTTTATATATTTTGGAGATCAATTCTCTGTCAGATGTGAGGTTAGTGAAGATCTTTTCCCATTAATTATCATAGCTTTATCATAGATATGAAGCTAGCTACTGCTAGTGTTCCCTAAACATGCTGTCTCAAGGAACATGGCTGTCTCTGGCACTCTGTATACATTTGTACATACATGTATCTTTCTACACACATGTACCACACACATACAAATTAGAATAACCATATTTGGTTTTTTAAAAGACACATGGAAAATGGGCATTGATTTCATTAAATTTATACACAAATTGATGGATAATTTATAAGTTTGGCTATTGAAGTAACCAGTGTGTAATGTGGTTCCAAATTTACTTACTTGTTATAAAGATTTTATTCATTTGTATGTGTTTATGTGTCTCCCTGAGTTTATGTGCACTACATGTGTGCAGTGCCCTTAGAAACCAGAAGAGGGTGCTGGATACTTTGGAGCTAAAGTTGCAGGCAATTGTGAACCCCATGTGGGTGCTGGAAACTGAACCCTTGTCTTCTGCAAGAGCGGCGAGTACTCTTAACCACTGCACTATCTCTCCAAGCGCATTTACTTTTTAATAAACATCTTTCACTAGAGTTTTATAAATTTTTTATTAGTTGATTCCAAATTTTTGCTTTAACTTTAACTTTCAGTATGTTCCTAGGATAATTTTTTAATGAATTTAATTGAAGTGAAAGTGTTTCTCATTTGTGTGTGCTAGTTACTAACTACACTTGACATTCCGTACTGATTCCCCATCCCGTAACCACAACGATGGCATACCATTTTACTCTCATGCCCACATGTTCCTTTAAATTAGGATTCAGCAGCCACATTCTCTCCAAATGTCAACAAACTCATTTCTCCCCTTTACATTCTCTTCTCTTTGCTTCTTTTCCTTACCCTGCTGTTCCCTTTCCAACTGCCAGCACTGTACTGAAGACACAAATAAGAGTGGGGAAGCCTCATTTTATATGTGACTGTGACTGTTGGGGTTAACTGTCAAATTGATGAAATCTAGGATAACATGGGAAACGTGTCTCTGGTTATGGAAAGCGGAGGCAGCTCTCTTGGTTGCATTAAATGAGATGGGAAGACCTGCCAACCATGTGTAGTGTTATCCCCTAGCTGGGATCCTGGGCCTGTCAACCATGTATGTGTTATCCCATGGCCAGGATCCTGGGCCTGCCAACCATGTGTGGTGTTATCCCCTGGCTGGGTTTCTCGACCTGTCAACCATGTGTGGTGTTATCCCCTGGCTGGGATTCTTGACCTGTCAACCATGTGTAGTGTTATCCCATGGCTAGGATTTTGGACTGTATAAGAAGAGAAAGGGAGCTGAGCAGCAGCATGCATCCATGCATCCATTCCTCTCTGCTTCCTGACTGTGCATGCAATGTGACCACCTTACTGAACTGTCCCCTTGGAAATGTAATATGAGATAAACCCTTTCTCCCTAAAGTTACTTTTATCAGTGCATTTTACCATAGCAACAGGGAAAGAAACTAAGATGGGTGATTAAAAAAATATCTTCAGGTTTTCCCTGTTTAGTGTAAAATGGAAATTTATTTGACATCCTTAATCTGTAAAAATTATTTCTTCTCTCTCTCTCTCTCTCTCTCTCTCTCTATATATA
>NW_026068056.1:552970-745524 GCF_014885135.2 Alexandromys fortis
GTGTGTGTGTGTGTGTGTGTGTGTGTGTGTGTGTGTGTGTGTGACCTAGCACAGACTCAAGCAGGTTCCATGATTGCTGCTTCAGTCTCTGTGATTTCCTACAAGCCTGCAAGTCCCTTAAAATGGCATAAGTCCTCAGATTCCTAGGTTATTGCTACTTGGTTTGAGGAACACCCAGAGTTATGCTTACTCGTTTATTTTCAGTGCCACTGTTGGAAGGTGTGGCCTTGTTGAAAAAAGTGTGTCACTGTGGGGGCATGCTTTGTGGTGTCTTGCTTAAGCTTTACTAAGTCTCATAGTCAACTTCCTGTTGCCTGCAAGATGTAGGACTCTCAGCTACTTCTCCAGTACCATGTCTGCCTACATGCTGCCATGCTCCCTGCCTGATAATGGACTGAACCTCTGAACTGAAAGCCACCACCTCAATTATATATTGTCCTTTATAAGAGTTGCTGTGCTCATGGTGTCTCTTCACAACCATGTAAAACCTAACTAAGACAGAAGTTGGTACCAGGGAGCGGGTTATTGCTGTGATAGGCCTGACCATGGTTGGTTTATTTTTGTTTTTGAAGGAATCTGGACCTTGGGACTGTGGATTAGAAAAATTAGTTGAGTAAATGAATGGAACTAGAAAACATATTGAGTGAGGTAACCCAGACCCAGAAAGACAAATATAATATGTACTCATTCATAAGTAGCTTTTAGACATAAAACAAAGAAAAACTAGCCTACAGGCCACAATCCCAGGAAACCTAGATAGCAAAGAGGACCCTAAAAGAGACATACATGGATCTAATCTACATGGAAGTAGAAAAAGACAAGATCTCCTGAGTAAATTGGGATCATGAGGATCATGGGAGCGATTAGAAGGGGGGGGGGAGCAAAGAAAAACATATAGCTCAATAAAATCAATTTTTTTAAAGTGCAGAAAAAAAAATCAGTTGAATGCTTTAAGTGGTGCTTACTGGGCCATACTAGTAGGAGCACAGAAGACAGTGGTGCTGATTGTGATTTGATGAACTGTGGGGGAGCTACCTCAAAAAGTTTCAGAGGAGAAAAAATTTAATATATTGCCTGGAGATTGTTCTTGTAATATATTGGTGAAGAATATGGTTGCTTTTTGCCCTTGTCTAAAAAGTCTACCTGAGGCTAAAGTGAAGAGTTTGTGATTAATTCCATTGACAAAGGAAGCAGCCTAGTATATACTCTGCTGTGTGGTTATTAATGTCACTCTGATGAAGATTTATAATGAAAAGGAACAAGCTAAGTAATAAAAATACTAAATGTATATATATTGAGAAAAGGAACTAGAGCTAAATCCTGTGTTCAAGGAGATAAATGGATTAAGAAATTGAATAAAGGGTGTGGTGACCTGAGGGCAATAGCTCACCGGGTTAAGTTTTTCTAAAGAAAAGTTTAGAGCCACATATGGTAGTTATACACCATTAATCCAAGCACTCAGAAGGCAGAGGCTGGTGGATCTCTGAATTTGAGTCCAGTGTGGTCTATAAAGCAAATTCAAGGACAGCCAAGCATAGGCAGTGAAGGTAACAATAAAAAACAGAAAGCTGATGAAGATATAATTGAATGAGGGGGCCATGTTCTAGTCCCAGCAGAACTTGGCAGCTTCGGCCACATAGTTCTGCCTTTAGAGGTTAGGATAAAAGAAACTGATTATAGAATTTGCCTCAACACCTAAGCTTCTAAGGTTAGATATGTATCAGAATATGTATATGAATGAAAGACTAGAGAGGCCCCTGTGAAGTTAAGAAGGTGAAGTTTGGATTGCCTTGAAGAACACAAGATATTAGAGATACCAGAGTCATGGGATACATTCCTAGGAAAGCTGCCAACAGGGAGTGTGGGACCAGCCCAAGAGGAAGAAGTGTATTGCAGTCAACAAAGCTGAATGGAATTGAAGATCTGAAGAGCACTTTGGCATCAGACAGAGTTGAAGAGATTGGAGTTTGCCCAGCTGGTTTTTAATCTTGTTTTAATTCAGTATTTCACTGTGTTCCCTTACCTATGTTTTAAAATGGTAATGTATATCCTGTGCCATTATATGTTGGAAGTATGTGATCTACTTTTTTATTTTGATTTTACAGGGGGATTACAGTTAAGAGATTGCCATGATGCTCAGAAGAGACTTTGGGCTTTTAAACATTGTTGAGACTGCAATAGACTATGGGGACATTTGAGGTTGGACCAAATGCATTTTACATTGTGATGTGGTTACAAGCTTATGGGGGCAGGAAGTGGAATGTGGTGGTTTGAAAGAAAATGGCTCCCAAAGGGAGTAGCAATGTTAGGAGGTATGGCTTTGTTGGAGTAGCTATGGCCTTACTGGGGGGAAGTGTGCCACTGTGGGCGTGGGCTTTGAGTTCTCCTATGCTCAGGAAACTTAAGTGTCTCAGTCCACTTCCCATTGCCTTCTGATCAAGGTGTAGTCAGCACCACATGTGCCTGCACGCTGCTGTGCTCCCACCATGATGATGATAGACTGAATCTCGGAAACTGTAAGCAAACCACCCTAATTAAATTATTTTCTTATGCGTTATCATGGTCACAGTGTCTCTTCACAGCAATAAAAACCCCAACTAAGACACTACCTCTTTACTTCTACAACATCCCTTGGCAGGTCTTTTTTACCCTATTTACAAATGAGAAAACTGAATCTTAGAAGACTAGTTAATTAGTTATTTTAGGTGGGAACAGCATTATTCATCATGTCAAATGTTGTTTCCCTTTCCTGTCCAGTGGTGTTGAAGAAGAAATCAAATGTTTTTGAGCTGTGCCAAAGATCTAATGATTTTTGTGCAAGCAATGAGAAAATTACAAAATGAAGAAACATGAACTTGAAGCAAGGCCATTAGCCTTTTTGACCTTGAGCCTTCTGATTCAATTTTCTCATCCATAAAGGGAGATGATTAAGATGCCTCTTCTCTGTGATTATCAGGTGGATCCAAAGTGATGTGTAAGATTAGAAAATACAGTGCCAATCACATGAAGTACAGCACAGAGAGTCAGTAAATAATACCATTTACCACAGGGCAGTTGGGCAACCACATTGACTTCTATTCCGTGTGGCTGCACCCTCACATACCGAACTACTTTTTACTGTCTTGAGGGAAGTAATTCAGTAAACTTTTGCTATCAAGAAACAAGATGTTGGGGGGTATTTCTCTTGGGAAGTTAGATTTTCCAGTTATGATGCATGCAACTCAAAGGCTGCAGACTCAAAAAAGACATGCCTGCTTTGTCAACCTAAAGTTCAGGGCATCAAAAACCTCTCCCTATGATTTTGTGTGTGTGTGTGTTTTGTGTATGTTTGTGTTCCTATTCAAGTGTGTGTGTGATTGCATGTATGTGCTGGTACAGAAGCATGTGTGTGGAGACCAGATATCAACATCAAGTGTATTCTTCTATCACCTTCTACCTTAATTCTAGAGATAGAGTCTCTCACTGACCCCTAGAGTCCTCCTATTTGGCAAAACAAGCTAGACAGTGGGATTCCTGGGTCTACTTGTCTCTCCCTTCCCAGGGCTAGGATCACAAGCATGTGTTACCATGCCCAGCTTTTGACATGTCTGCTGAGGATCAAACGTGGATCCTCATGCTTGTGTGACAAGCACTTTATCTATTGAGCCATATCCACAGCCCCCATGATACTTTTATTTAAAAAAAAAACTATTATTCTAATATACTAACACTTATATTTGCTCTGACTGGTGACTGGCTGACTGTGAGCATGCTACTTTTCTAATCAGGAAAGCAGGTGCTCAAGAGACCAAGAAGAAAGGCCCTTGTCCCGGTGACTCCACACATTCCCTCCAGTCAGGTTTTCTGACGCTAAGTGTATGCAGTTTGGATATCTCCTGATATTATAAGGATTTAGAGATTTCGCTTTATTAATTAACATTTTTGTTTTGCTTAAATTCTGGAGTGCACTGATTTTCCAGAAGTGCTAATTACCAGCCTTGCAGCTCAAAGTCAGCCGAATATTAAAATCTTCCATCACGTGCTCCCTCTGAGCTTGGAAATGTCCTCACTTCGCCCTGTAAATGGGGGGGGGAGGCCCTGGCAGCTGCCCTCACAGGCTGGGGGCTCTCCTGACCAGATGAGCACTGAGTCCCAACAGGCCCCTCATTCTGTGGGAGGTACAGCCACATCTTTAAACAAATTTGAGCCTTCTGGAAAAGTCATGATCTGCCCCAGGAAGTCAGAGGCAGGGTGCGAGAGAGAGGCAGACCTAACTACTGCCATTAAATGTCCATGGGAGTCCCTAGTTCTAGCCCATAGAATCTTTCTAAAAGTAAGAGTCTGAATTCTTCTCAGATATTTTATTACTCTCAGGCTAGGGGGACGTTGGCTTCCATCATAGGGGAGTCATGCAGTTGAGAATGGGATTATGGTAGGTTATTGTCTCATTTTCTTTTTTTTTTCTTTTTTGCTGTAGTTTGTCATTTGTTAGAGGGAAGACTGGACAATGTGGACACTGAAGGGCCTCCCCCAAGATCTTAGATCTGGTGACCTAAGGATCCACAGGACGTTTTGAGGGTTTGAACTAAGCAGGAAGAGAGATGAACAAGTGAAAAAAAATCCAACACATTCCCAGGGCTGGCTAGACTTATATGGTGGTTCTAGGAACCCTGCTGGGACATAAATGATAAGGTTTCCAAGTTACCAAGACTTCTGAAGTCTTGGATGGAGAAATTTCTCCACCACCATAGCTGAAGTAGACTGTTAAGGTGGAGGAAGGAACAGTCCAGCACTGAGGCCACTGGGCACAGACCTGAAACTAGTACCTTACAGACCTAGCTCTGCCACCTGCTGACTCTGCCTCAGGGTGCCAACCACCGAGCTTCTCCTACCTTGTTTTCTCTTAGGGAGAGCCTAATGGGGTGCTCTGAGGATGTAGCTGATGTGGTTACTGCCCCTTTAATGCATGTTAAGGTGGTCAGTGCTGTGGTGTGAGTGGCCAGGGCCTCACAGTCAGCTGCTTGCCCTGAGCCTCCCTAAAGCTAGTTCACAGATTGGCTGCAGGGGCGAGTCCCCAGCTGCACTGTGAGACTTGGGTTTCAACCAAGGAGGAATCTAAGACAGGCCCCAGCTCTCTCACAGGGGGAGCAGGTCCCCTCCCTCTGACATGAAGAGAGCACCAAGGTCCCACAAAGTTCCCAGATCCTGCTTCTGTCGTGCGAGTTTGAATGACTGATGCCCCTACAGAGCTATGATGCCATCTTTGCAGACATGAAGGAGGTAGGGAACACATGATGCAAACATGGGTTTCTCAGGGACTCCATGTCAGTCACACAAGGTCATTTATGGATAATGTCTGAGTTTCCTTTCTAGTGGCTGTGACAAAAACACATTGACAAAGCACCTTGCGGGGGGGAAGGGTTTGTTTTAGGGGACAGTTCCAAGTGCCAGTCCCTCAGAGTAGGGCAGCCACAGAAGCAGGAGGCTGAATGGACTGGTTCACCATCGGGAGACAGCAAGAGGATTTGTCTGCACTCAGCTCACAGTCTCTGAATATTTTACTTTTTTACTTTATTTTATTTGGAATTTCATAGGTGGGTATGGTAAATTATTTCCACTCCCTCCATCTTCTCCCATATTTATAACTTCTACTTTAATTATTATACATACATATATACATGTATGTACATATATACATATACATATATATATACACAACCTACTGAGTTGATCATATGTATACATGTTTAGGGTTTACCACTTGGGATTGAAGAACCCTATTGGGAGCTCATTCCTAGGGAAAACTGATTCTCCCACTCTAGCAATCATTGCCCATAGCTCCTCATCTACGATAGGACCTCCCAAGGTCCACATTGAACCCCATCCACAT
Source organism: Alexandromys fortis (assembly GCF_014885135.2). Classification (NCBI taxonomy): domain Eukaryota; kingdom Metazoa; phylum Chordata; class Mammalia; order Rodentia; family Cricetidae; genus Alexandromys; species Alexandromys fortis. The sequence goes on from NW_026068056.1 coordinate 558,840, forward strand.
TAGAATGTCAGCTGGTTGTCATTGTGCAGGTCTTGTTTAGGTGACCATGTTGTTAAGACTTCAAGATGAAGCTCCCTGATATGTATAGAAGGTGCTATCTCAGGGCTGATATCCTGGTCCCCAGGCTCTTAAAATCTTTCTACCCCTCTCCCCAAGTGTCCCCTGAGCCTTAGTTGTAGAGGTCATGATGTAAGAATATCTACTGCGGATGGGCACTCCACGGTCAGGGTTCTTCTCAACATTTTGGCCATTTGCAGATTTCTGTAATGGTCTTTGTCGGCTGAAAAAAAAAAAGCTTCTTTGATGAGCAGTGGGTATAAGGACAGGTTTGAGAATGTGGTTGGGAATTACTCTGGTTTAAGAAGGTGGCAATAGTAGCCCTCTAGGGTCATGACCTCACCAGCAACAAATGGTTGACTGATTTCAGCACCACACATGAATTCTGTCCTATGGAGCAGGCCTTAAGTCCAATCAGACAGCTGTCTGTTGCCCCAGGTATAGGAGCCACTATCAGTTCCTCCACTTTTCTCCAGTCCAGGGCCCAGCTCATAAAACTGTGCCACCTACACAGGGTGGGTCTTATCACCGGTTACCCCAATTAAGAAATCCCTCACAGACATGCCACAGGCCAACACAATCTAGACAGTTCCTCCTTGAGACTCTTCTACAGTGATCCCACAGCATGTTAAACTGACAAAGCAGACCATTGCAGATAAGGTCAGCCTGAGACTATAGGTCATGCAAGGTTCCTTGTCAAGTTGGTGCTGGAGCTGACACTGGACCTGGTCCAAATCCACCTTGCTGTGAGATTTACTAAGACGTAATCTATGATCAGGCCATAGTAAGCTTTTCTGTCATCCATCTGCTCCCAAATAATAACATAGAGACTTACTGATAATTTTGAAAGTTTGGCTTTAGCTTAGGCTTTTCCCCAACTAACTCTTATAATTTAACCTGTTTCTATTAATCTACATTCTGCCACATGGCTCCGTTACCTCTGCTCTGCATTGTATGTCCCACCTCTTCAGCACCTCCCTGGTGTCTCCTCTAAGCCTAGATTCCTTTTCCCTCTCTATTCCTCTCCTTCTCTGGACATCCCGCCTATCTCTCCTGTCTAGCTTTTGCCATTATAGCTCTTCATTAAACCAATCAGAAGGCCCCTTAGGCAGAGACTGTTCTTCACTGTGTAAACAAATATTCTGTACCACTAGACCCCAGGCCTTGAAGTTTTGCTGAGTCTCTATAGCGCTCTGGAATACAGCCGGATAGCAACTCCATTGGCCTGGATATTATTGGGCAATAGGGAAAGGGCAGCAGGTGTGGAGAGAAAGGGACTGTTAGAGTAGAAATGTCTCCTGTTTCTAGAAAGGCTCTGCTATGCCCAGGTTAGAGCCACCCTTCTAGAATAATATTCTGTGGCTCTGTCAGCACCCACAGAATGCAGAAAATGTGTCTGGAGGCCATTGTCATCACATAGACATGCCACAGAATGTCCTCTCCTCCAGTTCCAGGGTCATCACAGGTGCCTAATAAAATTTTATCATATGTCTCTTTTCCCCTTGTAAAAATACTATGGAGCAGAGAAAGTAAAATATATCTCATATGTGAGATATTTTATATATATATACATATATATAATAGGAAAAGACCTTTATTTACTAAAATTGACAAGCCCACAATACATAATTACTATTAATATTTTTGTTCTGTTTCTCTCGCCCATTTTCTGAACGGCATGTACTTTCTGAAGTTATAATTAATTTGATAACCCAACTATTTTGCCCACTATGACAAGATCAGCTCTCTAGACAATTAAAAGCCTGTTGTAGACAGAATTTTAATAGTTACATAATGTTTCAGGGAATAGATTTATGAAAATTTAGCCAGCTGTTTTCCTGTTGACAGCTAGCCTATTTATAGTGTCCCATATTATCAGTCACGCCGTAGAACACCTCTGCACCCAAAATGCTCCTGAAGTGGAATTATCTAGTCAAAAAATATCAACAATTTTTAAAATCTCTTGATTCATACTTGCAAATTGTGTTCTGAACGTCTCATCACCCATTCTGATTGCAGCCTCACAGATCAGGTGAGCATGCATTTGTAGAGAGATTATGCTAATTTCATGATTTTAGAAAGCCTTCGCCAATATAATTCAATTCCACCCCGACTTAAATCAGCTACATTTAGTTATAGTCCATGGTTAATTAAATGTGCATGTGTTTAATAGAAAATTGGTTAGTTTCTATAAATTAATCCTATTGATGTCTTATGAGTTGTCTGATTTAGTCTCAGGCCCATTCTTCTTTCAGGGGCTAACAAAGAAACGAGTCAGATCACAGATGGAGGAGGCCGTGCCCAGCACCTTTGGGTACCTCACACCTAGCCAAGTGATGGCTCTGTCAACTTGACACAATGTAGGATCACCTGGGAGGGGAGACTCTTCCAAGAAAGCACCTGAGAGGGCCTTTCTTGATTAGGCTGACTGAGGTGACCTACCCTGCACTGTGTTAACTAAGGTGACCTACCCTGGGGAAATACCCCCAATCTATACTGAATGAAAAGGAAGGAGGAGCTGAGCATGGGCATGCGTGCATTTAGTCATTGCCCTCTGCTCCTGACTGGGGGTGGGATGTGACTAGGTGCTGCAAGTCCCTGCCTTGACTTCCCCAGAGTGCTGGGCTGTAACCTGGAACTGTGTGATTTGAAATTTCTCCCCCAAGTGGCTTGTGTCAGGGCATTTTGACACAGCAACTAGGTCAACCTCTTCCCAGCATGTAGCTCCAAACTCTTCTGACATTTGTATCTGAGATGGAGACATTGTGGATGGATGGTCATCCCTAGACTCCTCCCTGTGGAGGTGGTGATAGGCAGGACCACCCTCAGGAGAGGCAGAGCTAGAAGGAACGGGAAGTACACGGATGTCTGAATGTCTGTGACTGGGAGGAGTCCCTGCAGATAGACCGGAGTATTGGTGCTCATCTCTACACACTGAATAGAGTGCGTGTCAGGTACTGGGGAACTCAGAGGGAGAGGAATGCAATGGATGATGAGTTTTCCTGTGATATACAGGGGAGGCCACAACACACATTCAAACCAGTAACTGTCCCGCTCACATGTCAAGTGTCACCAATCCACATGTTGGTGTCAACGTTCAGACTCACTTGTCTAATGTCACCATTCAACCCCGCACACCCAGTGTCACCACTCAACCCCACACACCCACTGCTACCCCACACACCCAGTGTGCCAGTCCACCCCGCACACCCAGTGTGCCATTCCACCCCATAAGCCTAGCGTCACCGTTCCAATTCCCATCTCCAGCAACCATTTCGCCCTACACACCTAATGTTACTATTCTCTGTCACACACCTGATGTCACCAGTGTGCATAGCATGCCAGTACAATCCAGCCTATTCAACCAGGAACACTTGAGTGACATATCCCTTGTAGCATTTCCATTTCGCTAAAATTCAGCGAGTATTCATATTTGGAGAGTATACCAAAATATCCCCAAAATGCTCCAAGAAAAATTGATTTTTCTATAATCTTAGGATGATGCTGAAAATTCATTCACTTCTTTGGAGTCAGGGAATGGCTCTTGGCAGGCAATGAGGCTTGAATTTAGTTGCAATACAGAAATACTTGTGTGGTGTGAGCATGTCTCAGATTGTTTTCCAGCAGTTGATAAATCCATTCGTTCTCTCCGAGCTCATGAAATTCTGGGGTCGTGATATCTTGTCTGGTCACAAGCCCATTCCCTCAGAACTGGTCTGTGCCTAGAGCCATCACTGTATATTATAGATTTCCAACTGAGAGAGGCAGCAAGGACTGGTGTGGAGGTCTCACGATCACTGTGCTCTGTATCAAAAGGGCTCACACCCCCATTGGGCTAGGTTCCTGCCAGCATTTGACCCAGTGGATGTGGGCAGGTCCTAAGAATGATCATTCCTGTCTTGTGCCCTTCAAGAACCACTGATCCTGATTAGCACACAATGCTTTTCTGATTGGTCTGTTTACTCTCAGTGTGACAGTGGGCCACAGCTCAATGTTGCTGAGCCAAATTTGTCTTCTTCAAAGTGAGGATGGCTTTGGCCCTGCCATATCTTTGGGACAAGGGGAGCACAGAGCTTGAGCTGTTGACTCAGCTCAAGTGCAAATCCTAGCTCCTCACCTTTTCAGATGCACCCTTGCTAAGCTATACTGTGGACCTTACAGTGGGAGGGGCAACTCATGGTGATATGACATGATAGGATTATGTTCATGAAAATGCTAAAACTCTCAGAGTCTTGTCTGGACAACACTAAATGCCAGGGGAGTGTAAAATACATTAGTCTCAAAATTCCTCCCTGCACAGAAAAGGTGTGCAGAAGTGGTAGTTGTTACTTGGGGCTCACTGGTGTGTGCTTCCGTAATACAGCAAATAGCAGCAGGACTGCAGAAGCTCTGTTGCAGGAGGGTTCAGACGTACACGGCAAGGCTCCACTGTCTCAGAGACCTCCGTGTTCATGGGGAGAAGGCTGAAGAGGGTCCAATGTCTGGCCATTTGGATGGAGAATGTAGACAGGTCTCCTCTGAGCAGGTGACTACCTGACAGCCAGATGGCGAGACCTGACTCCAGATCCAGTTCTCTGGAGTATAAAGGCCTAAGAAAGATGAGCTTCTGGGTACTGCTGTCCCTTGAGACTTTCTTGAGTTTCCCCAGGCTCCTTGGATGGCGTGTGTGGAATGTGTTCAGCTTCTCTGGGTGAACTGTCAGTGAGATCATTTGCACAGATACCAAAGGATTTCCACCCTATGAAGGAGAAGTGCATGGTTTCCCCAGAGCAGGCAAGTGCTGTCCCCAGCATATTCAAATGAGAGCCTTTTCAAGGCTCAGCTATGATGTCCCTACAAAGCTCTCGCTGTCCCATCAACACCTTGCTGTTTGCTTTGTCTTGCCACACAGAGTGGGCTCTGTCAACGGTGTGCTAGTGTTTCCCTTATGAGGCCATCGTCTTTGATCCCCTTGAGACTGTCTATACACCAGCGTCAAAGAGGCAGTCATAGCTTGGCCTTCTCCCATGCTCTGGCTTTGAGTGTTGCCCATAGCCTGGACTTCCCCATCCTTCTTGCTGGATCCTTGTGATCAGTATGTAGGCTAAAGTACCATCTAGTGGCACTGAGGTGGCAGGATGTGCAGGAACTGCTGCTGTGGTCTGTAATTTAGCACACTCCATGGCTTTACCTGCAAGACATTCACTTTTCTATTGCTGCCTAGGTAGATTTGTCTTCAGCTCTGCAGCCACTCACTGTGAAAGGCTTATGGATCACCACGTGGTAGCAGAGTCTCCCTCAGTAGCCAAAACAATAAAAACTCAAGTTCTGTGGCAAACACAGGAGCTCCATCTTGGCAAATCACAGTATCAATAGCTGAACTTAGCCTGTGAGTCAGCACACACTGTCTGCCACAACCACACAGATCTCTGCCTTCAAGCTCAGGGCAGATTGCCTGAATCAGATGAGGACTGCCTCCAGGATGCAGATCTATGTCCTCTGTGCTCCCTGGCATGAGTAGAGTCGGGGAGCAGACAGGGGATGGGTGGAGATAGAGGCCTGGCAGTTGATCAGGACTCACATGTTTGTTAGGTGTTTCAACTATAAAAGATAGGAGCCTGCCTGGAACTGGAACCAATGAAGAAGGGCATGTCCTCACATATGTGGTGAGCAATGATATTTAGTGCCGAGCATAGCTGAATGCAAGAACTCATGGTATTCTGGAGAGTTTCTTCGTTCCCTTCTGGTCATGCTGGGGACTGTCTCTTCTTCACCCCTATCCATCCTGCTGTCTCTCCCCTGCAGCCCTCTCTGGCTAGAGTCCTGGCTGCTCATCTTATATCACTACAAACAGTCCACGCTGTATAGTCAGAAAAGACATGTTCAGCTCCACCCACTCCCCAGAGCTGTATCATTTGAGCCCTTAGACCCAGGGGCAATCATTGCAGCTCTTGGACCCGGGGGGGTGGGGGGAGTAGGCAGCCTGGACTCTCTCTAAGGCTGAGAACCTGAACCATTCAGGAAATCAGGAGTCCAGCACGAAGTTCCCATCACTATTATTACAAGAACAGAATCCTTGGAACACATGTACCTGGACTACAGACCTTTCCAGTGCCCAGGGAAGAGGATGGCAGTATGCAGACAGCCTCCCACTCCAAGCCACAGAGGAGAGAAACAATGGAGTTTACAGGAAATGGCTAGCCCTACCTATCAATAAAGCTTAGCATATGTCTACAGAGCCATGCCCCAGGTACATGTCACAGTCCTTTTGCTGGTAGATAAACTCACTGGTTCAGCAATTGTGACTGAATGAGAAGTCCAGCAACATAGCTACTCTCAATGCAGGCCAAGTGAGTGTCTTCCTGCATGAGGAGCTCAGGGTCTAGGAAGTCTCCTGGAAGCACTTCCTGTGTAAGTTTTCCATGCCTCCCAGCACTCTAGCAGGGCATTGTACATCTCTAGATACCTTGGTCCTGAATCATACTAAGGAAAATGTCTATCCATGGGAGAATGTTGATCTTTCCAGGAAACTTTGTTGTCACTACTTTCCTGATGGCACATGAAACCAGTCGTTAAAACAGTGACAAGCTCCAGGGGTAAAGAACTAGACATACTATGTGAAAACCATGAGGCCAAGCCTGGAATGCTGTCCCCGAGTGGGATGAAAGACTGTCCGGTGCTGCCTGGGACAGTGCAGTCTCAGATGTGGGTGACAATGCTGGCTAACGACACAAAGGGACTGGTGAATAGCTATAGATACCAAAGCCACCTTCACACATATCCCAGCTTTGGCTGATGCTGAAGAGCTACCAATCACAGGAATAGCTCCTCATGAACACAACCAGATGGAAACCATTTTCTGTATCCACCCAAGGGCCGCACTTGATGTGTCTGAAGTGTCCTTGTGATTTCCACACCTGGATTGCTTGCCTCTGCTGATTTATGGGGCAGACCCCTGTGCTCTCCTAGACTCCTCAGTGAGTATTATTTCCTTACCTGTGTCTAGAACAGCATCAAGCCATAGGGATTCTACATGCCAAACTACTTGCTGAGCTACCTGGCTTGCTGCATCCTCATGACCACAGTCATGGCCATGGTCATCCCTCATCCAAGACCTCTACTGATCTCCCTTATCCCCTCTGCTCTTCCAGACACTGTGTACGGTGGGGAAAGCAGCCCTCATTTCCTCCTTTAGAACAGGCAGCCACTGTAAGAGCATGGCCAGCCCTTCAGGGGTCCCCACTGTTCTCAGATAAAGGAACATGATTATTAGGGTGTCTCTAAATCTCATTAGCCACCCTTGCTTCTTCCTTAGCCCCCTGCCCATACCCTCAGCCTTGATCCAGCCATCCCAGCCCTCTTTGTTCCTCTAATGAGTTGCTCTGACTGACCCAGGACCTCAGCAAGTGTAGCCCTCTCTCCTGGGATGTTTATATCCTAGCCATGCCCTGTCCACCTTCTGATCTCAGCTCAGGTATGACTGTCCATATGGACCTGCCAACCCTACAGATGAAGTGGGCAGCATGTCCTCTTACCTGTCCTTAAGACACCTGGCGGCTCCGCCTAGCAATTGCCAATACCTGCTAAACCCTGGGAAGCCTGTCCAGGCCATCCTATGGTCAACACCTGTGTTTCACAGAGCCACTGTGAGGGAGGGAGTTTATGAACCACATAAGATTATGAAGGCCTGGTGCACATGGCTACCTTGGCTGGGATCACTGGTCTGCCCTTGGAAGCATTAGGAGTGTTACATCTATGTACTTAGCTATGATGTTCTCTCACTCCTGTGCCAAACCAAATACCTCTACCATCAACCCTGGGGAAGCTGTTTGGGGGGATTTTCCCCCTTAGAATTTGAAAAGTAATAAATTACAATTCTCTGTGTAAAATGCCAGTTGATCAGTCATGGAACATCCTGAGATCTTTCTCAGCACCTGTCTTGGAAAAGACTTTGCCTTCTCTACTGAGAATCATACCGGTGGGCAGATCTCCTCCATGACTTCTGGACTCTCTGTCTTGGTTCTGGTGGGCACTGGGAAAGGGCAATGGCCAGTACTCTCTGGAAAGATGCATGGTCAGTCTATCTGAAACCCTCCTCTCTCTCTCTCTCCCCTGAGTTCTGCCTTTCAGGCTTAATCCTGTCATAACTCATGGAATGGAGATTCAAGGGGATACGTTGCTCTGAATTTTGTAGGAAAGGGCAGAGGAGGACGTGTCAGAGCAGCAGGAGGGCAAGGGTGCTATGGAGAGAACCGTGTCACCAGTGGGGAAGATGAGCCTGACCCATGATATTGATTGCGATAATAACATGTTACCTTTAGATATGTTCATAGGATTTGTCCTGCAGATTATCACTTTTCAGCCTTAGAGGTTCAGCAGGTGTGATCATCCATGTTTTGTGAAGGGGGGAATCAAATGGCAGCAATTCAGTGGGGTGATGCCACATCCTGCAACTACCTGCGCAGGACCTAAAAGAAAGAACCAGACATACTGGATTTCAGGCTGACAGGGTAATGGGAGAATGTGAAATAAACTGGTTATCATTAAAATACGAAGCAATAAAATACCAAAGAATAACATGTATGTTATGAACTAATAACATTATGATTGATTCTAAGACTAGACGGGGAATTTGAGTCATTGCAAAACTCGTCTAGCTTCTCAACCATAGCACATGGCCTAAGAGGTATTCTTGGGGATGGCTCTATTAATATAGAAGGGTTAAGACTTGCCAAGTCTTCAAAGCTGTCATGACCAAGAATATTAGCTGTCCCCAGCAAATGACAGATTGATAGTAGAAGGTCACTGCACCTCCTTGGACAGTGAAATGGTTAAAGAACAGGGAAAAGAAATAATGTTTATATTGTCTGTATATTGAAGAGTCAGTTAAAGAAATTGAGCTCTTTACCCAGGGAATGATTTCCAACCATTTGGGGAAACTTCCATGAGAAGTATGTGTGAATGTGTGCATGTAAATCTGTATGTCATCGCCCCCTTAAGTTCTCAAGCTGCTGAGCCTTCTATTCTCCTGAGTGCCTGAGAAAGCATGCAGGCACGTGTATGTAAATCTCTGGGTCATCACTCTCCATGCTTAGGCAACTGAGCTCATGAGTTTTAAGGGAAGTGGCTGTTGAGCAGCAATTACACTTTACTTCCAGGAATCTTTACTTCCTGATCTTCTCTATGGTAATGTTATTTTACGTGTGTGTGTGTGTGTGTGTGTGTGTGTGTGTGCACGCACACGTCCATGTGCTCATGTGCTTGTGCCATGGCAAATTTGTGAAGATCAGAGGACAGTTTGTGAGATTTAGTCCTCTCCTTCCAACATGTGGATTCCAGGAATGGGATTCAGGTTGCTAAGCTTGGCAGCAAGGGTCTTTGCCTCTGAATCATTTCTCTGATTTTAACTGATATGAAATAACATTTAACTGATATGTAATAACTGTACATATATGAGGTGCACCGTGGTATTTCCATACACATATACAGTATGTGGTAACCTAGTCAGGGTAATTAGCATTTCTGACTTTATGTTGAGACTATTCCAAATTGTCTCCTTAGGTGTTTTGAGACAGACTGCAAATTACTGCCAGTCATAGCTGCTGTGTTGCACAACAGAGCGCCAGCCCCAACCCTTCTGCCTCAAAGTGAGTTTGTGTTTAGCTGAACATGTCCACCCCTCCCTGAGTGCTCTTTCTTCGTCTAACTAATGCTAGAGACATCTGATAGGATCTGCTGGCTGCTTCCCCATGTGTCTGCCAGTCCAACCTCTGTGGGAGAGAACGCGCCTTCATAGTGGTATTCAGCATTGTTTGGGTTCTGACTTTGATACGTTGATAATCAAAATAATCACCAGGTAGAACAATTTGTCTTCATCATCACAAGCACACTGGTGCTTTTAGGCCTCTGTGCAATTCTTTGATCTGCTTGTCTATACCCTTTAACCGTACATTATAGCACAATGAGCCGGACTCGTGATTTCCATTTATAGAAACTTGTCTCAGGAAGGTAAGCCGCTGACCGTGTTTTCCATAATGCACACAGTATTTCTATTGCAGTAAAAAACAGAATAGACATCAAAGAACCAAGGGACAATTAATTAAGACACCACACGGGGGCTGGAGAGATGATAGCTCAGCTGTTAAGAGCATGTCCTGCGGTGGACCCGTTCGGTTCTGTGCTGGCCGGTTTGGTGTCGACTTGACACAAGCTAGAGTCATTCTGGAAGAAGAAACCTCACTTGAGAAAATGATCCCACCAGGTTGGCCTGTGAGCAAACCTATGATGTATTTTCTTGATTGAAGATTGACGTGGGAAGACCTAACTCACTGTAGGTGGTGTCATCCCTAGGCAGGTGACCCTGGGTTCTATAAGAAAGCAGACTGAGCAAATGGATGGAAATAGAAAACACTATACTGAGTGAGGTAAGCCAAGAAAACACTATACTGAGTGAGGTAAGCCAGACCCAAAAAGAGGAACATGGGATGTACTCACTCAGATTTGGTTTCTAGCCATAAATAAAGGACATTGAGCCTATAATTCGGGTTCTTAGAGAAGCTAAATAAGAAGGAGAACCCAAAGAAAAACATATAGGCATCCTCCTGAATATTAACCTTCATCAGGCGATGAAAGGAGACAGAGACAGAGACCCACATTGGAGCACCGGACTGAAATCTCAAGGTCCAAATCAGGAGCAGAAGGAGAGAGAGCACGAGCAAGGAACTCAGGACCGCGAGGGGTGCACCCACACACTGAGACAATGGGGATGTTCTATCGGGAACTCACCAAGGCCAGCTGGCCTGGGTCTGAAAAAGCCTGGGTTAAAACCGGTCTCGCTGAACATAGCGGACAATGAGGACTACTGAGACCTCAAGAACAATGGCAATGGGTTTTTGATCCTACTGCACCTATTGGTTTTGTGGGAGCCTAGGCAGTTTGGATGCTCACCTTACTAGACCTGGATGGAGGTGGGTGGTCCTTGGACTTCCCACAGGGCAGGGAACCCTGATTGCTCTTTGTGCTGACGAGGGAGGGGAACTTGATTGGGGGAGGGGGAGGGAACGGGGAGGCTGCGGTGGGGAAGAGACAGAAATCTTTAATAAATAAATAAAAAAGAAAAAAAAAAAGAAAGCAGACTGAGCAAGCTATGAGGAGCAAGCCAGTAAGCAGCACCCCTCCATGGCCTCTGCATCGGACCTTTGGGTTCCTGCCCTGCTTGAGCTCCTGTCCTGACTTACTTGGATGTGGAACTATGGCCAGTGAAAGTGTGAGCAAAATAACCCTTTCTTTCCCAAGTTGGTTTTTGGCCACGGTGTTTCATCACAGCAGTAAAAACCCGAACTATGGCAGGTTCCCAGCTCCCATGTCAGGCAGCTCATAGCCACCTGTAACTCCAGCTCCAGGAGATCTGCCCCCATGTTCCTCTTGAAAGACAAGAGAACCCTTGTGAGTGTGAACATGGCCCTGCCTTCTTCCTTGGAAGCTAGAGGTCTGGATTCTAGGTAGTTACAAACTACCATAATGGACACCTCCCCAGGCTCATGCCAAGTGAGAAAGTTCCGTGATCAGAGTGGGTGCATTCACAGCTGCCCCCCATGCCTACGGCTTCTGCCAGCACCCACCACTCCTCTCGTCCAGATTACTTTTCCCATACCATACTGTCTACCAGCAGACTTCATAGTCTCCCTTTGCCAGGTGTCCAGACAACAGGAACAGAATATTAGCTGGAGGTCAAGTTCTACCCAGAACAGAGTGTTTTTCAATCTCTGACCCATCACTGGTGATTCTAACTTGCCCCCCCATGGCCTGTTACTGAAACTGCTCCCGGGACTAGAAGGGGCCTTTGTAGTTTGAACAGAGACCACGGCCTTCAAGAGGCAGTCATGGGTGCTGGAAGCAGCTGTAGGCATGGGAGGCAGCACTACTCACTTGTGACTGCAGGGATCTCTCTCAGCTTCTCTCTGCCACCTACAGTGGACATACACCCTTCACTACTTTATTTGGGTGTGATGTTCCAACAGCATGAGTCAGCCATAGGGTGTTTACTGCAGTGTTCCCAGTCCCCCGTGGAAATTTATTCAGCAATCTTGAGAAACATATAACCTACTTATGACCATCACCTGACCAAGGCTGATGAGTTTTCCACAATTTTTCCTCCAGTCAGTTTCACACTAACATGTAGCAAAGCCAAGGCCCACCTGCCACATGCCTCCAAGGACAGCCATGAATGCAGCCCAACAGAAAATCACAAGCGTAATTAAAACACGGGGTTTGTATTTTATTCTGTCCCGGGTGGTTTTGTTACTTGATTACAACATAGTTCTCAATCGTAAGCTTTTAGATGACAGTGTACTGCAGTGTCACCAGATTAGAAAAGCCCGCCCAAATAGCTTCAGATGACATATCATGACCTCAGCTGAAGAAATGTCAGTAAAGTCATATCTGATGGAATAACTCAAGAGAAAGAGCAGAATGGACCAGGAGAGGCAGCTGCCACCTTCACCACCACCTGGAGGTGACCCTGAGCCTCGAAAGTGGTGTAAAACAGTGACTGGGGCAAGCTTAGGAAATGCGATTGCTGAGGCTTTTCATCGCCTCAGGGAGACGCTACGTCCATCTTTGGTGTGAGATGTTGGGTTCACCGTAACTATTCTGCTTCCAATCTGTGGTGAACAGCTCTCACTTCAGTCAAACTGGCCACAGACTGACTAATCTATCTTCCACAGGTTGTAAATGGTCTTGGGAATTTTAGATTCAGTGTGGTCACAGGTAGAAGAACTCTCTTAGAAATAGCCCTCCCAAGTCCTCTTCTGTGGCAAAGGAGAGCAGATGAAATAAGGGCACGTGGCCCGCGAGAGCCAGGCAGCCCGCAGCTGGAGACCATGATCCAGGTGCCACTTCAAATCCAGCGTCCTTTTCTGTCACCAGCCCACCCATTGCTGTGCCACCGTCCTTTTGTTTTAACAAAAGCTATTCAATATGGTTCCCTTTTGGCCTTGATTTTCCACAACTAAAAGCTAATTGCACCCAATTATAGTAATTATCTCATCCCTGTCTCCTCATGTAATTAGCCACCTCTTTAGCTGTGCCTCTCTTCCAGCTGTATTGGTAACCAGAGAGCATGCGGCTGCAGTTTCCCTATAGTGTTCTGTGAGTTGGTTCTATAAATATTAAAGGTGTCCGTTTTCACACACACACACAGACACACACACACACACACACACACACAGGAAGTCCCCATTAGTCATAACCCAGATGATTCAGATTATCATTTAGATTAACACTGGTAGAGCAGTCTTCCATGGAAAGAGGAATAATAGTGTCTAAGTCGGTGTTCTGTTGCTGTGAAGAGACGCCATGACCACAGCAACTCTTATAAAAAGGAAGCATTTAATAGGGGCTGGCTTACATTCAGAAGTTCAGTCCATTATCATCCTGGTGGGATCATGGCAGCGGGCAGGCAGACATGGTGCTGGAGAGGTAGCTGAGAGTTTCTACATCTAGATAGGCAGGAAGCAGGCAAAGAGAGAGCCACTGGTCCTGGCTTGGCTTTATGCAACCCCGAAGTCCACTGCCAGTGACTCACTTCCTTCAACAAGGCCACACCTCCTGATCCCTGTCCAAGTAGTGCGAATCCCTAATGACCAAGCATTCAAATCTACAAGCCTATGGGGCCATTCATATTCAAACCACCACAAATACCTGCGCCCAGGAAAGACAGCTTTGGGAATCCCTTTCTGATCATCACTGGGAGTCTCTGGTTGTTTTCCAGTTCTCGGTGCCTTCTTCAAGAAACAGAGAAAAATGCACATTCGAAACTAAAGCAGCAATTCGTTTTATTAAGACTAAAACACAGGTAAATGTTTTAGATACTTTGCCAAGAGAGGCAGTAGCCCGTCTGAGTGTGAAATGCTTGAGGGCCTTACAAGCATTTGTAAGGGGCTGTTTGCTTAGCTGCTGTACCTCAATGCTTGGAGTAAATTCAGTATGGTTTTCAGGAGAGAGACGTGGGTATCCATCCTTTCTCCTAACTTTATCACCAAGGCACTTGCTAGCATGGTGTGGAGGAAGCAGAATTCTGGCGGGCTATCTCAATCACATATGAGACAATTTGGGGCTGCAGTGTCCCCTTCACATAGCAGCCTGCCATGGAGGAAGAACTGCAGTATGGGTGCTAGGATCTGCTTTCCTACCCGCTAGACAAGGCCGCAGCCCCTCTCCCTGCCTATGGCGCTCTTGGTTTCTCAGAGGCCTGCACACTCTCTGCTTCCTTCTGTGGAGGACCGCTCTGAACCCTGCATCAACCAGTGTGTCTCCTCCTGCCTGGGGCGGCGGCGAGGCAGATCTGAGGCATCTCGCTTGCAGTCTAGCAAAGTTCACATTTGCCGACAAGCCTCTTCCATGTTTCATCTACCTCCCTCCCTCTTATTCACACGACTTATGCAGTTGCTCAAGCATGAACCTTCCTGGCTACACACTCCACATTCCTCATGTTCTTCGTGTGTGTGTTCTCCATCTCTCATAGCCCTACCCGACTCTGCTAGGTCTCCCATCACCCCCCAGCCACTGTGATGCTGTTTTTAAAGGTATTAATTCAGTTCTATTGTCCCCCTGGGCCTCTGCTTCCCATTATAAAAGGAAAGCGATCCAAACTTCTGTGGGACACAAGGCACCCTGATGTCCCCCCTCTCTCTCTTGATGTCTCGTCCCACCTAAAGACTCCTCCAGGCTCCTGGAATGACCACTGCACATCCATTCCTGCCATCAAGTCTTTCTCATTTTCATGTTAAAAGCTGACATGTTCTTTCTCCAAATCCATAGTCACTTGGCCCCAAGTGCTTGAGATCACAGAGAGAAGAGTGTGACACAGAGAAGCTTCTTCAGGTCACAGAGAGAGAGGAAGGGAACATTAGGAACAAGATTAATGTCCTGCCTTCCAGACAATCACTACCTGCTGGAGTTTCCAGAACCTCCCAAAATTCGTTCTTTTTCTCGTTGCTATGACAGATGTCCTTCAGGAAGGAAGAGTCCATTTCCTCTCACAGTTTGAGAGTACTGTGCATCATGGTGCGAAGGCATGTCACCAAGAACACGAGGTGACTGGTCCTTGCGTCCAGAGTACTGTGCATCATGGTTGGGAAGGCATGTCACCAATAACGCAAGGTGACAGGTCCTTGCATTCAGACAGAGATGAGTGTTAGTGCTCAGCTGCCTTTCCCTTTTGTTTCCACCGAGGGCCCCACCTGTAGCGTGGTACCACCCCAGTTAGGCTGGATCCACTTGTCTCAGTTAACCTAACCAGAGGCTCCCTCCCAGATATGCTCAGAGGTACATCTCCATGGTGATTGTAGACCCTACCAAGTTGACAATTGGCATTAGCCATCACACCCCCATGGTAGCCCCCCCAGCTGGGGACCAAGTGTTTAACATGGCTGCCTGTGGAGGACTCAGCCAATGAAAAGAGGAGAGAGGTGGATTAGCCCCGATAGAAACTGAAAGCATCCATCTTTTGTGCTCCCCCTTCACACGGCGCCTTCCCACAGACCTTCCCACTATGACCCCAGACATAGCGAGCGCGTGGCAACCGACAGGAGCTGGAGGTGTGCTCCTGGACTTACTGCATGTGCTGTGTGCTGTGCCGTTCTCAGCGCTGAACATTCATCCATTTACACGGCCTCAACCCATGCTGAGGTCATCTTCTGGGACCTGCCCTTAACAGTCTATTTCCTCCAACCCAGAAATTTCCAGAACCTCCAGAAGAAGTATCACAAGTGGAGACATCTACTAAAAACAAAAAAATGCACAGAAGCCAACAACTGACTTTAGGGTCCATCACCATGCGTCTGGTACTTGGTGTCCACTGCCGTAGCCCAGAGCACCCTGGGCTATGTGAAACTGGACTCCCACTTTGAGTTTGAGCTGCCGCAGGCCACAGACAGCCCTGGCTCCCATGTCATCACATCTAACACCTCAGCCAGGCCTGCAGGGAAGAAGGAGCTAATCATACGGACAGATTTTAGTCATGGCAGACCTTCATTACCAGATGGTAAACTGTATTCTGTAGTGAAAGGAAATGGATCCAGGGGCATGAGGGAAAATGGTTCTTTGGTAAAGACGACTGTGGCTGGAATCTGTGAGGTAAACCAGGGGATAGAAGGCTGTCTCCTCTATCAGGTCAGGGAATATGAGGAATATAGCAAACCAAGGCAGGGAGGCTAATGTGGGCTAGGCAGAGGGATTGAGGCACGTATGACTAGGTCTTAATGTCAGCAGCCTCTTCTGGAACATTGTCAGCCCCTGCCATATCCACTTGGAAGAATAAGATCCTGAACCCTCTGCCTGATGCGTGCCTAATGGTTAAGAGCCAGGCCTGTATCCCAACATGAATGGGCCAGGAGCTACACCCCAGCATCTCACTGTCCCTGCTCCCAGCATCACGGATGCACAAAGAGCACAGACAGTGTCTTACCTCCCTACCTGACATCATCACCAGTGCAGAACAACAAATGTGAAGAGTGCCCCACAGAGTGCTCCTCTCCACAGCTCCCCGGAAAGCCGAGGCAGAAATATCCAGCACTGCAGACTTTAGTCGTGCAAACTACTAGTTGACTGCAGCCTGACTTGATTCAAAAGCCACTGCCAGCTGAGTGCAGAAAAGGAGCTCAGATTTAAGGGGTTCGTCCTAGGCAACCCTGTAAGAACAGGTGCATACATTAAATTAGGATGTGCCCTTACTTCTGGAAGCTTTCCAGCTTGCTTCAGGCTGAAGTGAACATGTTAGAAAACAGGAAGCCTACACCGAAAACCAGTAACGAAAGAAGCTTCCAGAGCCACCATGCTGGATTTCGAAATAAAACATTCACAGGACTGGAGGGGCAGGCCCGGCAGCCCAGCCACTCAGAAAGCTGAGGCAGGAGGGTACCAAGTTCGAGGTCAGCCTGGAGAGTTTAATGAAACCTCAAAATAAAAAAGTGAAAGGAAAACGGGGGGGGGGGGGGGAAGAACTCGTGCAAGACCCTATGTTCAGTTTCCAGTGCTATAAATAAAGGAAGTGGGAAAGAGTTCGTGTTTGTCCAGTACTGTAAACAAAGGAAATACAAGAGTCCATGTTTTTGCTTTTCTGTATTAAGCAAAACACCTTCTCTCAATATTTTTTCTAGAATTTCTTTTTTAAAAAAAATTTATTTATTAAGTACACAGTGTTCTGCCTACATGTATACCTGCAGGCCAGAAGAGGGCACCAGATCTCATTACAGATGGTTGTGAGCCACCATGTGGTTGCTGGGAATTGAACTCAGGACCTCTGGCAGAGCAGCCAGTGCTCTTAACCTCTGAGCCATCTCTCCAGCCCCTAGAATTTCTTTTAACAAAATCAAACAACAAACAAAACTAGCCCTATTTCCTGATCTGCTCTCTAGCTGGTGTGGTCTGCGTACCGTGAAGTCCAGGTCCAGATGCTTGGTGCATGGGCAGAACTGACGGTGGCTCTGCCCATAGGCTGCCTCAGTGTGATGACTTGGGAGCTGGGCCAGTCCCTGGGCCACTGAATCTTAAATTTGACTGCACATCAAAGTCACGAGGATGTACTTCAGAATAATTCTGCCTGGATCCCACTGCAGAGACTCTGGCTGGACTGATGGTCTAAGCATCAGGAATTTTGTAAAATTCCCCAGTCGCATTGCATTCTGAGAACCATTGCATGCACCAACTCTGCCCCCTCCCCTAGAAAGTCAGTGATGCACCCTAGGTCTGACTCATTGTGCCACAAGGCAACTCTACTAGTGTGTCACCATCACTCTGAGGCCCAAGAGAATGGCCAGAAATCCTCGCCCCTTCCCATCAGCTCAGACCTCGGCTCACTCGTGCCATGGCTACTGCTTGCTAGCCCACTGTACTGTCTCCTCCCTCAGTGTGGTCACACCTGTGGTGGCTACAGTCATCCTATCAGACTCTTGTCCCTCCTGTCCCTCTTCTCTGACCACACAGACACTGGACCCACCCTCAGCAGTGCTACCCCCTCCCAGACATCAATCAGTCAGTAACTCTCTGTGGCTGCCCATCTCCTCCTGCAGATCCTCAGAAACTGGCTCCATGTCCCTTCTTCATTGAGCCTCTGCTCCCAATAATCTTGTCCTTATTTCTCCACCTGCCTTGCCCACTCCAGATCCGGTCCCTCTCTGTGCTTTTATCTGTCCTTCCAGCTCCTCAGTCCCTTCGAACCCCATGAGCTTGGGTATCAGCTGAAAACCTCTTTTTAGGCATTTTGGCACATGATGTAACATAGATGACCCTTGAGGACACTGTGCTCAGGGAACTAAACCAGCCACAGAAGGACAGGCACTGCCTGGTACGTGAGCAGCCTCGAATGGACAGCTCACAGAGAGTTGATGCTCAGTGCTAGGTGCCAGGGGCTGTGTGTGGAGAGGTGTCGGTAGCTGTGCTTCATGGGCAGAGTGTCAGCTGGGGATGGTGGAAACATTCTGTGGGTGGACAGGATGGTGTGTAAAAGTGTTTGGTGGTAATGAACTGTGGATTTTTAAGTAACCAATGCAACTGCTTCTCACCCCTTTTGTAAGAAAGCTTGGCCTGTCCTGGCCTGGGCCAAACAGCCCACGACTTCCCAGATTCCCCACATCTCCACCTCGGGGTAGCCCTTGTCAAGATCTGAACTCCTTAAAACATAGTGAATACTATTGTCACATGACAGTACCCACCTACTGCCATCCAGACACACGACAGGCTCGGGCCCTCGCCACCCTGCTCCCTGAGAAAGCTGGAGAGATGGAAGGCTAGCTGTCCAATCCCTTAGCCTGCAGTTTAATCACCAGGAATAACCACATTGATGAGCTATCAATCCAATTCAAAGTGCCATTTTTCCAGTACTCAGGAGTATCAAGTCACACATTGTCCGATCATAACATAATTGCCGTAACATAAATTGACAAACGATGGTGACATTGGGCAAACTGCAGAGTTTGAATGTCTGATCAAGCCCTAACTATGGATTATGTTGCAGGGGAATCAACCACAAATGCTTCCATGACCACCTTTGTCAATAAAATGTACATAGCAAGGGAGCAAAAGCCCGGCAATTTCAAATTTAAGAACACCTAAGCCCACTCCTTGCCTAATTCTGCTGTTGTTTCTTCTTCCCAATTTAGATATTTATCTTTGAGAACAACATCTACTACTGCGCACACGTTGGGAAGCAGGCGATCCGAGTGGTCTCCACAGGGAAGGAGGGTGTGGTCTACAATGGCCTCAGCGACTGGCTCTATGAAGGTAAGACCTGCACGCAGAGATGCCGAGAATGTGCCTGCCCACAGGGCGGCTGCAGTAGTGGCTGCATTCGGCTTCTGAACCAGCCTTCTTTTCTCTTGGACTTTAGTTATAAATTTAACTTCAATTTCTTTAGAGCCTTTGAGCTTTAGGGAACAAACACAAAGTCAGCATTCATGGGTAGCAGGTGCGGGAATCACAGGTGGCAGAGGTGGACCCTAACAGGTGGCAGGTGTTGATACTCACAGGTGGCCAGGGAGAGGGGACTCACGGGTCCCAGGTTAAGGAGCTTCACTGAGCCCATTGGTGCTTCTATGAAAGGAGAGGTGCTTCATGGGGAAACTGTCTGAGTGCTCCCGATGTAAATGTGTGTGTTCCTCTACCCTCTCCAACAGTTAAGAAGCCTGTTTGCATCTGTGCAAAGTCAGCTGCTTTAGTTGCCTTGGTGACACAACACCTGACAAAGGCTACTTAAGGAGCAATTGTGTTGGCTCACAGTTTGAGGGGACAGTCCACCTTGGTGGGGGTAAGCATGGTGACAGCAGCATGAAGTGTCCGGTCACATTGCATCCACAGTCAAGACATAGAAGGTGAAGGATGCTGGCTCTAGATTTCTTCTTCTTTCATTCGGTTCAGGACCTCATCCTAGGGAATGATACCACCCACATTTGGGGTGAGTCTTACCCCCAATGTTAACCTAATCAGAGGATCCTTCATGGGTATGGCCAAAGCTTGTCCCCTAAATCCTGTCAAGTTCACAGTCAGTATTCCCCTTCACAGCAAAATTGGAAATGGAAATTAAACCCTTCTGAAGAGCCCATGCCCCTTGGGCTGCTATAACCAAAGGCCACAAAAATTGCTCTTTTGACATTGGTATCTGTGGTCCAGGTTCTTGGGGGTGCACCAGAGGACAGTGTGTGCCTGGAAAACCCCCACCTCCATTCACTGGCTCATTTCAATGTCCTCAAAGACCTCCTCTTCTTTTTTGGAAGCAAAGTTAAGAGTTTATTAAAATGTATTTTATTCTTAGAGAATTTCATACAGTGAGGTTGATCATATTCATCTGCCTCCTGTAACTTTTCAAGGTTCACCTTCCTTTTCCCTTCCCACCCAATTTTTGGGTTTTTTTTCCCATCAAGGCCAGTTGGGGCTACTCAAATATTATTGATGTGTGCCCTTCCACTGGAATGTGGTGGGCCTTCTAGGAGCTACACCCTTAAAGAAAACTATCTTTTCTCTGCCAGCACTGCATTCTGTAGGTGGAGACTGCTTGTTTGTTTCCCAGCCACTCAGACCTGAATAATCACACAGAAACTATATTAATTACAACACTGTTCTGTCAATGATTTAGGCATATTTTTAGCTAGCTCTGACATCTTAAACTGACCCATTTCTATTAATCTGTGTATCAGCGCGAGGCTGTGACTTACTGATAAAAGTCCTACATCTGTCTCCTTCGACAGCTACATGACGTCTCCCTGACTCCACCTACTCTCTCCCTATATCTATGTTCATTTTCTACCTGGCTTCACTCTACTAAGCCAAAAGATCTTCTTTAATAACCAATGGTAATAAAACATATTCATAGCATAAAGAGGGGAATCCCGCATCATCAGATTAATAGATAGTCTTCTATAATGATCAAACTTTTAGTCATGTTAGTTAGGTTCTTTAGATGCATAGAAATTATATTCTGCATAAATAGGTAATCTTCAACCACTTCAAAGAACTGTAGAATATGGCATTTAAATAACTTAGGATTCTGGTGACATGAGACACGAAAGCTCCTGGCAGCACCAATCTATTCCCAAGAAAATGTTGGACACCGAAGACACTTGGAGCTTGTTTTCTTCTTGGCAAAACTGGCTTTTGAGCAAAGAACTGCCCCTGCCTTGACCACTGACAAAATGCATTGTGTCTAGACTGGACAAGCAGGTTACAAGCAAAAAGACTGCCAAACCTTTGCAAGACAGGGTAAGATTTTTTTTTTTAAATTTCCCTGCCTCTGAAAATTGTCTGTCAGTTACTCTAGGCCTTAGCCAAAGTTGGTTGCCCCAATGTTGAAAACGAGAATTTGGGTGATTCCCCAGGTAGCCAGTTGTCTTTGTCATTTCTTGCACCTTTTGGAAGTTGCTTGATTGCACTTCCTGTTTACTCAGGTAATATTATTTCCCTTCCAAGGTCTTTGATGGGGTTGGAGACTACATAGTTGTAGTTGTTGTTACTTTCCTCTCATGACTTAGTCAAACCATTTCTAATATAAGACTTAGACTTCTTGGGATAGGATAACTATTGAAACATTTAGCATATGTTTCTTGCTTGATATTGTTCATGTTAGTTGTAATTCAAACTTTTATACTTAATATTTGTTCTTATTGTATGTAGTTTTGAATTGGGCTTAGAACTCTTATTTAGACAAAAGAAGGGAGGTGCTGTGGGAACTCCTCCAACCAATGGCCTTTGGGATGCTGGCCCGCTTTGGTTGTGGTCTTGTGTACTATTAATGCAGATGCAGGGGCATGTACAAGCCCCTTGGCTTCTGAATTTGGTTCCAGTTCCCCACTCATGCAGAGAACTGCTAATCACTACTTCTTCTGTGAGTCTACCCCTAAATAAATAGACCTTTATGATATTCCATTCTGAGCTAATGTGGGACTATTTTATTATAAATTGCAACAGCATTCTACCTCTCCTCCCTTGAATTCCACCCCATGGCCCCTTCCTAATTTCCTGAGCTCTGTGAGCATTCCAAATGAAACACATATCCCTAAAGAGTCAACAGTAATATCCGTTATATCACATATACAAGAAAAAACAATCTATGCTTGTCTATCTAGGTCTGAATGATTATTTCTAGCTCCATCTATTTGCCTGTGAATTTCATAATTTCTTTTTTCTTAATAGCTGAGAAATATCCTGTTGTGTAAATGTACCACATTTTCATTATCCATTCATCAGCTGATAGACATCTAGGTAGCTTCCATTTCCTGGATATTGCAAATAGAGCATCAATGAGCATGGGTGAACAGGAGGACATAGAGTCCTTTGGGCATACATCCAAAAGTAGTAGAGCTGGATCATGTGGCAGATCTATTTCCGGCTTTTTTAGGAACCTCTACACTGATTTTTATCATGTCTGTACCAGTTTGCATTCCTACCAACAATGAATAAGCATCCTAACCCCAGAGCATGCCAGCATTTGTCTTTGTTAGTTTTTTAGCTGCTAATTGCACCTATGAGGGTTCCATCTAGGGATTCCTGTACCTCCTGATACCATAGCCTGAAAGTATCATACTGCCACATATGAGTCTGACATACACACAGCCTGTGACACTTCCCAGCACTATGCCACAGATAGGGTGGGGGAGGTCCATGTGACTCAAGTCCAGGGTCAGCTGCTACTTTAGAAATATAGATGTAAACAACATTTAAGCTATTTAGTCTAGGGACTATTAGTCTAAGGACTGCATTAGTCTAGGGACAGCTCAAATACATCTTGCCTCTGAGGCTAAGACCACATGGCCACATATGGTGATCTACTTCCAGGTAGGTTAGGGAGAATCAAGGATGCTCTAGCTTCATGGGGGCTGATACCAGTTCCCCCTGGACCTATACATCTCTTAGATCTGGATTTATGCCTTATTGGAGCATATGGTATGGAGGGGAGATACTTCCCATCATAGCCCACTGAAATCTCAGGTGTTAACAGATTGCACGCACAGCCAGGTGTGCCATGCTCCCCAATCAGAATGCTGCACGTGCCTATCATTCGAGAGTTCCCTGGGCCCCTTTCTGGTCAGCTCCCCTCCCCACAGCACTCTCTTCTGGAGAGCCCAGCCGTCTGTTTCCATCTGACAGACAAGCTGAAACTTGCACATGCAGGCAAGGTGGACTCTCCAGCCAATCTCCTCGGGGCCCCAGTGCTACTCAGTGTTCAGATCACTCGTAAGAACCGAGTTTCCAGTTGCCCTCGGCGACCCAGGGCAGTCACCTCTGAGACTTAGTTTCACATGACATCCTGGGCCGTTCCTGAGGGGACTGGTGGAGTGAAAACAGATGCTGGGCGGACTTGCATAGACTTGGGTGTCCAGGCT
Source organism: Alexandromys fortis (assembly GCF_014885135.2). Taxonomy (NCBI): domain Eukaryota; kingdom Metazoa; phylum Chordata; class Mammalia; order Rodentia; family Cricetidae; genus Alexandromys; species Alexandromys fortis. The sequence goes on from NW_026068056.1 coordinate 582,248, forward strand.
TGCTGCGTTCGGAAATGGTTTTCCAACCCAAGCTCTTCTAGATTAGTCTGGAGGGGGCTGTATTTCTGCCCTGGGTGCAGTAACCCATGTGTGCCCAGTAGCCCACAAGAGAGGCCATCTCACATACCAGATACAATCAAGAGAGAGGACCCCGAAGTCCTTTGTTCCAGGATATAACCAAAAAGCCTTTGTCTGAGAAGCAACCAGAAAACCAAGCCCTGTTAGTGCTTGCCATGTGAGAGGCCTTACCAGGAATGTCCAGCTTGTGAGGACAGTCAGCACAGCAGCCCCAAATCATAAACATACTTAAACACCATGGCGTATTTTTAAGATTTCTTTGGTTGCATGACTGAGCGCAGATTTTCTGCATGGTAAATGAGTGCGCATGCCAGTCTCTTGCCTATGTGCCATGCCTTCCAAATCTGGATTGGGCTTGCTGTCTGACTTGCTGGGAAGTGATTAATAGCAGGGCTGGGGGTGGGGGCGGTCACAGAACCACACGTGAGGTCCATCCTGACCTTGTAAAGCTCTTACATCTCTATGAACAATCGCAAATAACACATTGGAGAAACCGAATGGAGTTGTGACCAAAACGGATTTGGCACAACATGACAAAGGGCATCCACTAGAGAGTCTTTACTTATGTCTTAAAAAAAAACCTGTTACATTAACCATAGCTGTATTAACTACTGTTTAATGTAGTCGCTCAAGTTTTATTGCGAAGGAAAGAACATAGTATCTGTTCTGATGCCATTCTTTTGCTATGATAAAACTCTGAGCAAAAGCAACTAAGCGAAGAGAGAAGTTTGGTGCCCATTGCTGAGGAAAGTCAGGACAAGAACTCAAGCGGGGACTTGAAGCAGAATCCATGGAGGAACACTGCTTGCAAGCTCACTTGCTGCCTTGCTAGCTTTCTTAATGTGCCCCAGGACCACCCGCCTAGGGAATGGTGCCTCCCACAATGGGCTGGGCACCTCTATGTGAATTAACAATCAAGGTAACGCCCCACAAGCATGCCCACAGCCCAGTCTGATGTTGGCAAGTCCTTGGCTGAGGCTTATCAGATGACTCTAAGTTGTGCCAAGTTGACAATTAGAGCCAACTAAGGCGATATGTTTTTAAAAGACAGGAAGAAAAAGAGAGAGAGAGAGAGAGAAGCATCCAGGCGGATTTCCCAGGTGGCCATTCTGCCACAGGTTAGAAACTGTCTGTCTTGAACTTCATGGGAGGCCAATGCAAGCTAAGCTCCTTGAGAGCCCCGCAGAGAAGGGCCCTGGGCCTCGCTGCAAGAGCCTTGGCTCACTCTGTAACTAATCTCCTTAATAGCATCCATAGCCAGGAGGTCTGAAACATCCTCCTCAGTATCTCAAAGAGAAAAAAATTTAAAAAAAAATCATTGCTTTGCCATTCAAGTTAAGCTTAGCTTTAGCAAATGCATTAAAAGGACTCTTTATTTTCTTCAAGGCATTTACAAGAAGTCACGTAGATATGTTAACAGAGACTCAAATATTTCAAATCAGTCTCTCTGAGATGGGGCAGCTTAATCTGCTTACCCTTTTTCCCTGTATGGTTCTACATGCTGATGCTCAGACTTCTGAATCTGGGGACTTGGGAGCCCAGGGGATACTGTGTCCTTTTTTAATAACAGAAGAATAAACTTAGAAGATTGCCTTGGCCTAATCAGTGACTTAACTGTTTTATATCCTGCCTCCTGCTTGAGAGCGGGCTGGGGGTGGGTGGGGAAATCAGACTGAATGTTTGCAGAGGGCCCTCTTGCCTGGAAGGGTTCTGAGAAATGGCGAGGGTGCAGTAAGTGAGACACATCCTGCAACCTGCAGTTATTGGCAGCAAGACAGCGCATTGATTTTTGTTTCCCAAAAAGAGCCTCAGACATATTGAACCCTTCAGAATGCTGGAGACAGAAGGAGAGAAGCAGAAAGTGTGGGGGCTGCTGGGAGTCTCGAACCCTTGAGCAAAAAGATCTCCTGCCAGTAGCCTATCAGACAAAACTCAAGGTCAGGACTGGCTGTGTGCCCCCACACCATCTTCTGTGTGACTTTCCAGGGTTTGGAGGGACCAGAGTCTAGCTTTTGTCCTGTGAAGAGATGCCGTGTAGCGTAATGGAATCATGGTTTAACGGGAAAAAAAAGACAACTTGATAGAATCGGCAGTTTTTAGTTTTACTGAACTTGGTTCTCCATAAACTAAATTGAAGGTGTTACTAGAATGTTCTGACGCCATAGAGAAATGTTCCATGAGGAATCTGTGCCCTCAACAAGGCTTAGTAATCCAAAATGTTCTCAGTGTGGGAGTGTCTGAGCGGAGAGTTGTAATTATCCAAATTTTTACAAAGGTTCTTTGTTACCATGGTTACAGAGCTGGTTGCTACCCTTTATTTATAAAGTACTGTCGGCTCATTTTCATCCTTATCAAGTGCATGAGCGAGTGAGGGCCAACACAGAATTGTTGCTGGTTGTGTTCTAATGGCAAGCCTTTAAGTCCCTTAATGTTCCTATGAAGTGAGGAACAAGCCGTCCATTCCTCTGCTGTTAAACAGCAGTTTATAGGACTCAAAGCTAGCATGGGTGCCCAAAGACACTCCTCTCTTATACAATGGTCACGTCTGGAGAGAACCAGATGCCCTGGGGCCATGAGAATGGCCTCTCTCTCCCAGTGTATAGGGCTAGGAACTCTCAACCCAGTTCGTCTGAAAGGATGGGGAAGGGCCAAGAGGCCATGAACTTGAGAAACTGTCTACAGAACACAGCCTGAAGCCAGGAGAAGTCTGAGGCATCCAGGACCTGAGAAAGTGGCCTGGAGGATATTTACTGCATTTTTTAAAAGCCAGATTTGGTGTGGATGACATTCCAGGGCTGACCTTTAACCTTACTATTCCAGGGCAGGTTAGGTGCCTGGAACATGGGATTAGATCAACAGAAACTGTTTGACAGAGCAATGTTGCCCAGGCAGGTGTGGCAGGGTATGCTCATTATGGCTCTTCAGTAGCTGTGCCTGGTGCCTTCCCCCCAACGTGGCCTTCTGCAGTTCTCTGGGAAGCAATGTGGAGGGACGGAGCCTATGTGGCCATGTGGCCATAGGCATCCTCTCCCACGCCTACAGTAGCTACAGAGAGACTGGAGTTAGTTTTGAACTCTCCCCCTGGTTTGGACCTGTCCAAATAGACTGTTTCTTGGTCACTGACCGCTGCTGGCTTTTGGAGCCCAAAATTCCTTATGATCAATTGTAGAAATTCAATATTTTGAACACCACATTGGCTCTACCTGTGATGTCAGGAAGAGGCTGTGGAAGGAAAATTAACGATGGAAATATCTAAATGCAATCAGCATTCGCCGAGTTCTCTGCCCTCTGAGATGCCTGCCGAAGAGAAGAGCAAAGGAAAACTGGATTAGCCATGGTTTAAGCAAAGGCTTATGCAGCTAGGATCTAATGTAACTGGAAAATTGTTTTCCCTGCCTGGCTCTGCTCAAGTCTCCAATTCCGTCTAGCAACTGGCCTCAGCTCTGACAGCCTGGGGACCGAGTCTTGCGGAGGAACAGAGGAAAAGGTGAGAGCCTTTCAGGAGAGACGCCTTCTGCGGCGACCAGAGTAAGATGGTGATTCTTTGCTCCTCTGCTTTCTCTGAACCAGTGGCAGCCAGAATCACGTGTCTAGATTTTGCACAGGTCAGCCTAAGAGCAATGGACAAAGACAGGAAATCAAAACCAGGACACGGTGTAAAATGTGGCAGTCGTGTCCAGAGCCAGGACAGCCAGGGTCCTCGCTACTGTTCAGCTGTCCTGCGCCAATGTCCCCTCTCTGGCCCCTCCCCCACATCACCTCCCTTTTTGCCTTTCCACCCTTTCACTTCCGCAACCCCAAAACTGAAATGTGGGTGTCTTCAGTGACACCGACTCTTTTTCTCACGCACCACTCTTTGCTCACGATCACAGGAGCACTGCGCGATGACACGGTGTTCTCACCTCATCCAAGTTTTCCTCAAAGACCGTCTGCAGCTATTGATTCTTTCATCAAAGAATTACAGTGCGAGGGAGCTAGAGTGGAGTTTGGAACATCTGTCCTGGGTGAGCCAGCTGTTTCTGGAGGCAGACAGATAATAAATTGCTTGAGTTTGGCAGGTGATGACTTGTCGGTGCTCAATTCTGGTTTTCCAGGGACCAAGCAGCCATAGACCCCAAGAAAACAAACGATGCGGCAGTGTGCCAAAACAGACCTTTATTTATGGACAATGAAATTTGCTTCCATGTGATTCTCCAACATTATTAAATCAGCATCCTGGTTTTCATCTATTAAAAAGCATAAAACCAACACCAGGGAGTGAGTTCGGTTGGGGGATGGCTCAGAGGACCTGTGTAAATGCCAGCCATGCATGGAGGCTGCCTGTGATTCCAGTGCTTGGAAGTAGAGATGGGGAGAGGATGGGGTGCCCTGTGCCAAGCTAGCTGGTCAGAGGGCTGCAGCTCACAGAAAGGCCATGTCTCAACATGTAAGATGAGCAGTCAAAAAAGACAACAGATGCTAATCTCAAATGTCCACATACACGTATGCACATATGAACACACACCTGTACATGTGTACATGCACATATATGAATGTACACTTATCCACACACCTTGCATACACAGACAAACAGACACACCCACAGAGAGAGAGAGACACACACACACCAGTTCTTAGCTCACAGATCACACAAAAAGGCAATATGAACAGTGTGACCTAAAAGTCATGGAGGGAGCTGGAAATCTAGTTGGGAGTTTTCTGTGAAGCTCGGAGCTGAAAGACCATGATAACTTGTAACTGAGCATTCTCGTCCCTGACTCCTAGAACAAGTATGAGCAGAGTCAGGCTAGAGGAGTGGTGTGTTCAGCAGAAATGACAAAAGCAAGCAGGAACAGATCACACACACTGTTGAAGTTTAAGTCGACAAAGTTCGGGAGCTGGAGAGGTGGTTCGGGGCTAGGAGCTCTGTCATGAGAATGGCGTTCAGATCCCAGCACTCATGTCAGTGATGCAAACACCTGTAACTACAGCTCCAAGGGATCCATCGCCTTCTTCTGGTCTACACACATATGCACACACACACACATGTACATGTACATGCACATGCACATATACACACATATGCACACATATGCACACACACATGTACATGTACATGCACATGGACATATACACACATATGCACACACATGTACATGCACATGCACATATACACACATATGCACACACATGCACACACACACATATGCATACCCACCTACACACACGCACACACACATACACACACTCGCAGAAGGACATGAGGATAGAAATTCTAAAAAACTAAGTACTTTTGTCACCCTTTGTCACTCAAGCCCCCTAGATCAGGATGGCACTAAGGACAAGCAGGGTCCCAGGCTTCTCCTCCTCCCTCTTCACAGGCATCACAGACGCATTATGGACAAGGGAATGCTCTAGGGAGATACAGGCTGGATAGTAGGTGCTAGGGCTCAATATGGCAAGATACTTCTGCTCATAACTGACTGTCTGGATGTGCCATATGCCCCCAGGGTGCCTGAGTGCCATGGACCAGGTGCTCAGAAAAGGAGATAAACAAGCTTGAGACACCATTCTGCAAAATATCTGATCAGAGCATCAAGAGGGGAAAGGGTCATTTGGGCATGTGGCTGTTGACATCATGGCAGACCAGAAAGAACAGACTGGGACCAAAGGCAGGTCTTCTACCAGGCAGGCCCCACCTCAAAGGATGTACTGCCTTCAAAATAGGGACAGACCATTCCAAATAAGAACATGCAGGGAAATTTCACAGTCAAGCAGTAAGATTCCTCCCGTCCCCCCATCGGTTCATGGTCATCTCATAATACTAAATGCAGCCAATCCAACTTCAAGAGCACCAAGTCTTAACAAGTCTTAACACTTTTTAACAGTGTTGGGACTCAAAACAGCCTCTCAGCTGTGGGCTGCCCTAGGTTAAAAATTATTAGTACAAAAGAAGAGTTGTGAAGATAGCAAAGAGAGGACCAAACCCTGGAAGCACTCTCTTTCTGAATGAGTCTTTCATTTTTATGCTCTGGAGGTGTCAACAGGTGTAGTCTTGTCTTCAGCACCCTTTCCTTCCATCCCAGCACAAATGGTATGAGTGTCTTCGTTAGGGTTGTGTTGCTGGGATGGAACACCATGACCAAATTTACACATCCTTTTAACCATTTATCATCAAAAACAATCAGGACAGGAACTCAAGCAAGGCAGGAACTTGGATGCAAAGGCCATGGAGGAGTGTCGCTTACTGGTTTGCTCTCTGTGGCTTTCTCAGCCTGCTTTCTTATAGAACCCCAGGACCACCAACCCAGAGATGGCTCTACCCACAATGGGTTGGGCTCTCCCCCATCAGTTGCTATAAGAAAATGTCCTATAGGCTTGCCTACAGCCCAATCATATCAAGGCATTTTCTCAACTGAGACTCCCTCTTCTCTTAGGACTCTACCTAGTGTCAAGTTGACATAAAACTAGCCAGCACAGGCATGCATTGCCATTTTGTCTATGCTTGATGCTTGCTTTGTCTGCATTAAACACATTCTTTTCCTGGTTCATTCTCAAATCCTTCTACTCCATGTTTTGTTGGGATTATCACTATGTGTCTTGCTAAAGGCAGCAGTAATAACCATGCCAAATATTATTCTACCTTGAGATTTCCTCTGAAAAACTAATTTCTCAGTGACTTTTAAATCCAGCCTCACTCAAGCTTTCAGGATACAGTCAGGCATAATCAGAGTTTTTGCTATCACACAATAAAAATGGCCTCTCACCCTGGTCCCCTTTTTCCATCTGAAGCTTCTCCAGTGATCTTTCCTGTCTGTGTTTCCATCAGACCCTGATCTTCTGAACATCTTGTGCAATCAAATAAAAATGGCCTCTCACCCGGGTCCCCTTTTTCCATCTGAAGCTTCTCCAGTGATCTTTCCTGTCTGTGTTTCCATCAGACCCTGATCTTCTGAACATCTTGTGCAATCAGTAGACTATGCTTCCAGGGTGCCAGAGCTCCTCTAGACTGTGTCTCCACACTTATTGTAGCTCCTCCTGGGAGTCACCTGCAAAGGCTGAAGAAACACGCTGTGCTATTTAGTCCCAGCAGCAACCCCGCCGCCCTAGTTTTAAATTGTCAGTGTCAGTTGCTTTTACATTGCTGTGACCATACACCTGACAGGAACACCTTGGGAGAAGCAAGGTTTATTTGGTTTGTGCTTTCATAGCGATTTGAAGCCATCATAATGGGGAAAGGCTGGGCAACTCCATCTTATGGCAGTCAGAGCATTCGACAAAGAACCTATGTACTGTGCTTCACCAGGAAGCAGAGGGAGCTACGCCAGAACCAGAATGTGGTGATAGCCTTCAAAGGCCCATTCCTATTCATCTACCACCTCCATGCAGGCCCTGCTAAGGGCCTGTCTTTAAGACAGCATAATGAGATAGGAGCCAGGGGTTCGAACTATGAACCAGTGGGAGGGTGTTTTAAATCAAATGATAGCATTCAGTGAAGAATCCGCCATGGCCAGTGTTCGTTCATGAAAGCAATGGACACCCAATCTAGAGACCCAGACAGAAGATGGAGTTACTGGAGAGAAGTTACAGAATCTCAAAATCAATGGGACAGTTAGAGAGAGCCAGGTTCGGAGTACAGCGTCTGCAGGAATCCAGGGACTAGCTGGCTGAGATGTTGTTCTGAGGGTAGAAAATATGGGAGGACGTGGTAAGAGGCTTGCATTGCTCTCCCAGTTCACCAATAGTGTAGAGCCCTGAAGTTGGAGATGGCTCATTCCCTACTGGGCCACACAGACAAACAGCAGAAAGACGTTGGGGGATGAAGAGGGGTAAGGTTGACAGTACCCTGTTGCAAACCCGCTTTCTCTGTCAAGAGTCAGGGTTAGTGGCCCGGGGGCAAGTCAGATCTTCAGCTTTCATTAACTCTTCTGGGAGAAGATGCGTAAATGCCTCACACATCTTGTGTGAGCGTCTTCCTTTGCAACTGTAATACAGTGGGTGGGACCTAGCAAGCATCCTTCCAACTGCCAGAAAGACAAATCGGCATCATCCGCAAAGACAAGCAGGACACCGCCTCAGCAGCTGCTGTGTGGCACACGAATGGGGTGACTGCCAGCCTCAGGTTCTGAAAATCAATGCCGTGCCTACATTTGATGCAAGCCAAGACAGACTTCGAGTGTTTTAGAAAGAATGCCGATCATTTTAACTCAACCTAAATAGATGGTTTGTTTGAATTTGTGAAAGGAGAGAAATCTGAGGGCACACAGGATGAAGTCCCCTTTCGGCTTAAGAAACCTTGCTGACAATTAATTACTCAATCTCAAGAGCATTGGGTAAATGACGTGTGTTCAATGTTTATAGTTTTAAGGCTTTTAAATTATGCATGGGTTTCGGGAATAAGACAGACACATCTGCACCTTGGGGTAGCATGATGAAATTTAAAATCTACCCAAGACACAGCTGCTGCCTGGAGGCTGATGAGCTGGACTCTAGCCTTAATTATTCTGTTCACTCTTCCTTTGCTTCTTTAGCTGTTCTTTCTTTTTCTCATTGTAGACGCTTCACTGTGGTGGACTCTGACTCTAAGTTCCCATTCCTACTGCGTTCCTTGTCTAATAGTGTCAGGGACACACTGTGTAGTGATGGAGGTCTTTGCTCATGCCTCGTGGTTTTAGAAGAAAGTGTTCAGCCATCTCTAGTTCTGCTGAATATCTCTGGAGGCTCTGGAGACAGAAGGGAACTCTGAGATGGTAGACATGAGCAAGGTACATGGTTTTCCGAAGAGGTACTGAGCGGCCAGATGCAGAATCCTGCCTCCCTGGGTCCTACAGGTCACCTGCTGACCTGCTCCCTTCAGGAAGGACCTAACCTCTCTTTCTGAAGAAATAAATACATCAGGCAATCAGTTCATTAAAAGAAAAGCAGATAGCTCTGTGGGTACCAAGCCTGAAAGGGGTTAGAATTTTAAATAGATGTTACCAGATGTCATTTCTGATAGGTGTTGCTCCACGAAGGTCTGGGACTCTGTGCCACCCTGAATGGGGTTCTAGTACCATGCCTCCACTCACCTGGACCCTGTCTCTATGGATCTACTCAGAACCATACTTTTGACCCCCCTTTCCCAAACACAGGGCATTCATTAAATGTAACACCCTGTCCACCACTGTGTGCCACCCCTGCAGGTTTCCTGTATCTCAGCCAAGTAAGGGATTAGAAATTCAGGTAACAAGATGCATCCCTAGAGATGCTAGAGGCATTTACTGTGGCTCTCATTCTCAATTATGTGTCAAGTCTCTGCGTGATTCCAAATTTCTGGTTACCCATGGCTCAACAACATGGGTACTTGGTGAACAGGGAGGAGGAAGGAAAGAAAAGAGAATCATTGGACCCCTCCCTCAATGACAATGGGCAGTCAGCCCGACTAGGAAGCAAGACAAACCACATATATCAACTTCTGTCTGTCACTCAGGCATAGTACAGGCATTTGTCAACTCCAGAGCTACATCTGTTGGCTGACATTCCTACCGTGGAAAACGGTGGTTCTACAGCACCCCCACCTGCAGTTAATGAAGTTTATGTAGCAAGATGGCATTCTGCCACACCCTGACTGCATGGCGTGCATCCCCAATGCATAGACACTTTGGAGAAAATGATATATCCTGACTTGAGACTGTAAAATGAAAATTAGAAAACCAGGCAACCATCCATCCATTAATCCAAGAGGTAGTATGCCAAAAGATTTTTTAATTATTCCATAGTTCCTTCAATCAAGGTATGATCAGGACACGTTTTCCAGACTCTTCCTGTGTTTGTCTTTTATTACGACTTCAGAACTGGACCCTGGGAAGTGTGATCCAACACAAGTGTCTCCTAACAGAGACATAAAAGGGGACTTTGCTTTTTAAAAAAGTGGCTATCCCCATATCACCCCATTTTGGGGATCTGACAGCTGTGTTAAGCAAGGTTTGCTTCCTCCAGCAGGGGCCGCTGGGTTTCCCAGTCTGTCCACATAGTCAGAGATTCTCACTAGTTCTATCCAGGCCCTGGCATTTGGGAGCTCTGGAGAGGGTACTCGGGCTTAGGGACACGGGGGCTTAGGGACACAGGGGCAACCCTAAGGCTTGACTTCTGCTCCAGCAGGATACTCAGTGTGTCAGAGCCCCTCAGCCCCTCACTCCGCAGCCAAGCTGGGCTTTGACAGTGTTCAGAGGGCAGAGCCTGCCATTTTGGACGACCATGTACCTTAGGAAAGAATAAGACAGAGATGAATGGGATGGGGGCAACCGCCAGCAGAAGCTGGCAGCCCCCTGGAGCAGTCCAGGTGGAAAGTGAGATAGAGCCTACTGAGGGCTCCAGTTCTGGGACTTCACATGAATCTTGCTGACTTGACTCCAGGGTTCTGGAGGTGCGAATTTACTGTGTCTCTTCCAGAGATTTCCACACCTACTCTGCTTCATGGGAGTGTGAAGCTGGATCTGGAAAACACACCATGAGGGACAAATAGAGCCTAGAGGGGAACGGGAGAGCATATAATAGGTCCCTTGGGTCTGCTGGACCCAGCCATCTGCAGACGGGCTTCCGTGTTGCCTCCACTTCTCAAAGAAAACAACAGCTGTCTGTATGCCCCGAGATCCCCGCAGGCTTAAGGAAGGGAGGGGTGTACGGGATTCAGTGGATCTGGTACCTGCTTTGAAGAGACCTTGGCAGGTCTCATATGAGGGAGTCACTGTCACTCTTGCTTTTGGCATCCCTGGAATTTCAAGTTACTTCCCTGTGGAGGAGGAGGACAGAGACCCTGTCTCGTGGTGCAGCACAGCCACGTCGCCATGTTTAGTGGCTCTTCCCTGGGCCGTCCCCAGGTCCATGGTTCTCCCTGGTGATACATAGACATCTGAGAATATGGCACTGGGAGGTGGCTCAGCTAGAAAGTCCTGGTGGATTCACTGCACTGAACCTGGTACAGTGCTGTAATCCCAGCACTTGGGAGGTAGAGGATCAGAAGCTCGACGCCATTCTCTGCTGCATAAATACTTGGAGGCCATCCTGGGCTACATGAGGCCCTATCTCAAGCAAGAAGACCAAGCCACCCACTTCAGCCTGGTAGACGTTGTTCCAGGGAAATTCTCATTCAAAGTGTCTCCCGTCACTGAGAAGATTGCCTATCGCGACTTCCCCACCCCTGCCAGTGCCTTAAGAGGAAAAGAGGCTACCAATTAAGGCACTCCTAAGTGTTCTTGGATTTGTCGCACAGCAGGATTGGCCTGGAAGGTGAAAATTCTGTAAGAAAACCTAAACAACCTCAGCGAAGGAATGCAAAATAAGGATGCTGCCACCTGGTGGTTGCTTTAAGCACTCTGGGGAGCTGATTTGTGAGAAGTGCTGATCTCTGATGATAATGAGCCTTGCTAGCTCTGTGTAATATGCAAATAACACAGTACTGATTAGCATGAGCAACTTCAAGCCTCGCGAGGTAAAAGCTGCATTTCCCTTCTGGCTTAATGTTCCCTGATTTCTTTTTTAACCCCCCATTAAATTCTGCTCCCGGCACCTTGGATAACGTATTTAGTGGCAGGAGAAGGCAGCAGATGCAAGCAAGAATAAATAAGATTTTCCACATTTAGAAGGAGGCCATTTATTTCCAAGTACAGAACTATCAGGCGTGTTATTTATGTACTTTGCAATTTTTCTTGGACCCAGATTTCGAAGGGTGCTTGGGTGGAAGGAGGGCTGTAAAGCTGTTGTAGCAACAGCTGAGTCCTGTAGGGCGAGCCTAACTCCACCTCACTGACTCCACTCTATTTGGGTCTGTCTCTTGCCTCATTAAAAATGACAATCTGCAAAGCCGAAACTAGCCAGGCAGATAGGTTCCCCTGTGCTGAGCTACACAACAGAGTGGAATATCACAGGCTAGCAGGGGAACGGCATTCTTATTTGCACACAAGCAGAAAGCAAAAGACCTAGCAAGCTCTGCCCATCCCTGTCCTGTGATTGGAGGTGACTGGCTCAGGCTCCTCCTACTAGAAGTCTCCATCATCACTGTGCCATGGTCGAATGGATTCCACAAGGGATTCTGGGTCAGGACTTCACATAGCCCAGATACTAAGTAAGCTGCCATCGTCCCTGAGCCCTTTCCCAGGCCACTCAAAGGGTTCTGATAGTATTGCCACATGCCTGTGTCTTACAACTGCTCACTCACTACAATAGTAGGAAACCACATGTGCTTGACTTGGGGACACCGCCCTTCCTATCTCATTAGATTGCAGTGAGGCTAAAAGGACACAGTCATGCAGTGTTTGATTCCAAGTTAAGGATAGATGGGTTTATGCAGCATTTAAACAGAGAAGGAAGGATGCTCAGGCAAAAAAAATAAAAAAATAAAAAAAATAAAACAAGCCTAGAATATGTAAGTGTAGAAGGAGCGGCAGGCTGTGTTCCCAGCACCTAGCTGCCCACATGGCTAGCTTTACACCCGGATTAACAGCACACAAATTATATTCTTTTAAACACTGCCTGGCCCGTTATCTGTAATCTCTTATTGGTTAACTCTTACATCTTGCTTTAACCCATATTTAGTAATCTGTGTAGCACCACGAGGTGGTGGCTTACCAGGGAAAGATTCAGGCCTATATCCATCTTGGGTCGAAGAATCATGGCAACTGCCTGGACATCTGCCTCATTGCCTTCTTCCCAGCATCCTGTTCTGTTTACTCCGCCTACCTAATTTTCTGTCCAATCAAAGGACCAAGGCAGTTTCTTTATTAAACAATGAAAGTTAACACATACACAGATGACCCTCCTCCATCATGTAAGAGTTTTCAATGGTAACTAGAGAATGTTCTAGAGTTTTAGCATCTAGAGGAGGGAGAGAACAGACATAACTAAAGGGAATAATAGTTCTGCCTTGGACCTGAGTTCCAAAAACATTAATAAGATTTGGGACTCTCCACAAAGTCCCCAGTGTCCCCTCTGGTCTGTTGATGAGAACTTTAAAGCCCTCCCATGTGAAAAGGGCAACTCCCTACCCTGACTTTCTTGGTAGATTAGTAAGTCGGGGGGCTTAGTGGCCAAGTTTCTCCATTGTGAGATCCCCTCGCCTCCCCACCCAACCCAAGCTTAACTGTTCCATTCTGCCTCAGTGATCCCTGAGAGAGGTAGCATGCTGCAAAATTTTCTCCTGAGGTGATTTGTTTATACAGCACTTCTGGCATCCAGAGCTTCTTCCATTTCTTAGCCAGAGTATGCTGGGGGCAAACGCTTCACGCCATGGTTCAGGTTTAGGATCCTCTGTGCTATTTAGAGTTAAGCAACGGAGAATTCACTCTGGCTGTTGCTTCCACTAGAAAAATAAGTTGACAATTTTTGCCAACCATCACAAAACAAACAGAAGGTTTATTCAAAGAGCCAGATAAACACCTGACCTTCTGAAGTACAACTCAATATTCTGTCTTTACCTTGGAAATGACTCCATAGGACAGAGCGAAACCAGATCCGGGCAGCCCTTTCCAACCCAGGCATGAGTCCCATGAAACTGGACAGATGTCACTTAAAGTTGTTCCCTCAGCCTTGCAGGATCTCGTGATTTCTGTATCACGTACCCCTAATGGCTCCAGTCATCGTTTTGCAAGTGTTCTTGGAACAGACCTGCTGGAAGATGGATCAGGGATCACAATGGCAACCTTGCCTTGCCGAAAGCAGCGGAGACACTTTGAGCCCCGACACAGAAACTGCCTATCAGCACCGTCACACTCCTGCCCCGTCTGCCCTGTATGCTCCATCTAAGGGGAAGTCCATCTCCATCTCCCCACCGTGCTTTGTAGAAGTCAGAGAAGGTTCTAGAATTTCAACATCTGGGGGAAAAACAGAGGAGACATGATTGAGCTGGGAACTCCTGGACAGGTACAGGTTAGCTGCTACTTCTGCTTTTTTGCCTTGTTTTTCGAGACAGAGTTTCTCTGTGTAACCCTGGCTGTCCTGGAACTCACTCTGTAGACCAGGCTGGCCTCAAACTCAGAGATCCACCTGTTTCTGCCTCTTGAGTGCTGGGATTAAAGGTGTGTGCCAGGCCACCATGCCCAGCTCAGTGTCAGCTTCCTATCGTGGGTGCATTCCTCACCCTCTGCAGGAAGCAGCTGGCAATGCAGTTCATCAGAGCACTGTAAAGCCTTCCCCAGACCTCCAGCTCCACCCATGCTTCCGTTTGTTTGAAAGTGGTTACTGAGCCCGTGCTCTTTGCAAAGCGCTTTCAAAGGCTGCATTTGTAGCAGGTGCTTCTCAGTTAAGGCCGGTTCTGAACGCAGATGGTGCAGGCTGCGTCTAGAAAGCTAGAAGGTTCTGGGGGTGAGATGCTGTTGTGGACATGGAGACAAATGAGGTTGTGCCCATGCTGTACTGGAGACAAGGGAAAGACCAAAAACAGCTGTGGCCCTCAGTTTACCTCAGATGATGCCTCTCAGTTTAGCTCAGCTGGAATCATTCACAGAACACCCTACATGGTATGGCCATTTGCCCTCTACCTGGAGAAGAATCTCTCCAGGACATCACTCAGATACAGAGGGACAGTCAGCAAAGGAGCTGAAGGGTGTCCTGTAGAGCATGCCTTCCACAAATGGCCAGAATCTTAGCAGATGCACCCACATCCCTGCTCCCAGTCCTGTCCAGACTTGAGATCATTCACTGTCACTATGTTCTAAGTAGCTGTGTGGAACTCAGATCAGGATGCTGGAGTTAGAAGTGGTGATGGATGGGTATTGTATGGGACTGTGCAGTTTGAGAATGTAACATCATGTAATGAATGAAGCTATGCCTATGACCCTGACACTGTCCACTTCACCCTTCAAGAAGACATTGAATGTGCCTGTGACCCTAACCCACTGGGTGGGTCCATGACACTGGTCCACTGTCACTTCACTGTTAGAGAGAACACTGGTCATGCCTGTGATACTGATCCTCTGTCCACCTCACTCTTAGAAAGGTCACTGGGTGTGTCTATGACCCTGATCCACTGTCCTTTCACAGTTAGAGGGGACACTAGCTCTGCTTGTAACAATGATCCACCTCATGCCTAGAGAGGTCACCAGCATTATCCTAACATTAGGCCCATGTAATTGCCTTCCTCCGATGGTAGAGACAGCTGCTGTTGTCATGTCAAAGGAATACTAGAGTTGATAAGGACTTTGTCAGCTCCTGTTTGGTGTCACCATCATGAGTATAGCTTGAATTTGTACTAGGTTACCTGACCTAGGGACACAATCTTGGCTTAGAGTAGAGTAATTCTAATGTGCCCATTTGGAACCAGAACTTCATCCTCTTGAGTGTAACACACTGTCCACCGTGTGACCCCAGGAAACAGAGGAGGGCAGAGAATGAGGACTGGACAGTTGAGAAGAGCTGAGCTGAGCCCAGGGTGTGCTTTGTTTTGCTGGTTCCCCTTCGCATTCTACAGCGAGGGAGCATCCTGTGTCTGTGGATGACACGAGTGCTCCTGCTACTGCATATGTGACAGGAATAGTCCCCATTCACTCGGAATCCTCACACCAGTCTGAGGACAACAGGGAGACTCTTGTTCTTTCACCATTGGAACCAGAAGTAAGTCATGAGCCAATTCTGCAGGGCACAGGAACCACCCAAGAGCCATTCATAATTTATAGCTAATTAACCTTTTCTTTAATAAACCTTGAAACCTAATTTCCTGTCTGGTACGTATTGCGTTTTCACTGATATTATGAAATAATTATACAGAATGCCTTGGTCTGATTAGGGAAAATGCTGCTGAATTAGGTTGTCTTTGAAAGTATGTAGTAGATGATCCTTTCTTCAGTTCTTCAGAAAAGCAATCTTATTCTTAATTCTTATATAATGTTTTGTTAGTTCTTTGAGAATTTCATAGGATGTATTCTGACCATATTTGCCATGCCCAACTCTACTCAGATCCACCCAACCCCTCACTTCAAGCCCATTGAGTACAGTTTGTGTTGGCCAACTACTTTGGGTATGGGCTGGCCCTGGAGTCTGATCAACCTACCAGAGGTCACATCACTAAAGAAAACTGACTCAAAATCAGAAATAAGACAAGGCTGTCCACACTCTCCATATCTGTTCAATATAGTGCTCAGAGTTCTAGACAGGGCAATGAGACAGCAAAAGGAGATGAAGAAGATACAAATTGGAAAGGAAGAAGTCAAACTTATGTTATTTACAGATACTATGATACTATATAAAAGTGACCCCAAAAATTCTACTAGGGAGCTTCTGCATCTGAAAAATACCTTCAGTGATGTGGCTGAATACAAAATTAACTCAGAAAATCAATAGCCCTCCTATCTACAAATGACAAACTGGCTAAGAAAGGAATCAGGAAACAATACCCTTTACAATGACTACAAATAATATAAAATATCTTGGGATAACTCAAGCTAGTGAAAGACCTGTATGATTAAAAACTTCAAGTTTTTGAAAAAAGAAATTGGAGAAGATATCAGAAGATGGAAAGATCTCCCATGCTCATGAATTGGTAGAATTAATGTAGTAAAAATGGCAATCTTACCAAAAGCAGTTGGCAGATTCAATGCAATCCCCATCAAAATTCCAGCACAATTCTTCATAGATCTTGGAAGAACAATACTCAACTTCATATGAAAAAGCAAAAATCCAGAATATCTAAAAAAAATCTGTACAATAAAGGCACTTTCAGATGTATTACCATCCCTGATTTCAAGATCTACTATAGAGATATAGTAATAAGAAACAGTATGGAATTGAATAAAAAACAGGCAGGTGGATCAATGGAATTGTTTCAAAGACCGTGACATAAATCCACACACCTCAAAGTAGTAAAAATTATACAATGGGAAAAAGAAAGCATCTTCAACAAATGGTGCTGTCATAACTGGATGCCATCATGTAGAAGAATGCACATAGATCCATATCTATCACTCTGCACAAAACTCAAGTCCAAGTGGATCCAAGACCTCATCATGAATCCAGTTACGCTGAACCTGAGAGCAGAGAAAGTGGGAAGGAGCCTTCAACGCACAGGCTCGGGAGACCACTTCCTAAATAGAACACCAATAACACAGACACTGAGAGCAAGAATTAATAAATGGAACCTCATGAACTGAAAAGTGTCTGTGAGGCAAAGGACACTGTTAATAAGGCAAAATGGTAGCCTACAGAATGGGAAAAGATCTTCACCAACCCCACATCTAACAGAAAGCTGATTTCTCAAATATATAAAGAGCTCAAGAAACTAGACATCAAAATACCAAATAATCCAATTTAAAAATGAAGTACAGATTTAAACAGAGAATTCTCAACAAAAGAATCTCAAATGACTCAGATATACTTAAAGAATTGTTCAACATTCTTAGCCTTCGGGGAAATGCAAATTAAAATGACTATGAGATTCCATCTTACACTTATCAGAATGGCTAAGATAAAAAACAATGAGGACGGCTTATGCTGGAGAGGTTGTGGAGTCAAGAGAAGACTCCTTTACTGCTAATAGGAGTGCAAACTTCTACAGCCACTTTGGAAATCGATATAGTGGTTTCTCAGAAAATTGGGAATCAAGCTACCTCAAGACCCAGCTATACCAATGTTGGACATAAACCCAAAGGATGCTCAATCATAACATCAGGACATTTCCTCAACTATGTTCATAGCAGCATTATTCATAATAGCCAGAACCTGGAAACAATCTAGATACTTTCAACCAAAGAATGGATAGAGAAAATGTGGTACATTTACACAATGGAGCACTACTCAGCTATAAAAAAAATCATTAAATTTGAAAGCAAATGGATGGAACCAGAAAAAAATTACCCTGAATGAGGTAACCCAGACCCAGAAAGACAAATGAGTATGAGCACATAGAATGTCCTCACTCCTAGGTGGGGCTCAGCTATAAAGTGAAGGAAAACCAGACAACAATCCAGAGCCCGGAGAGTCTAGCTAACAAGGAGGACCCAAAGAGGGATGCACAGATTTCCCTGGGAAGGGGAAATAGAAGAGATCTTCTTAGTAAACTGGAGGAGTGTGGGAAGTAGGGGGAAATGGGAACATGAGGGAGCAGGTTGGGCAGGTTGGGGATGGAATGAAGAGAGGGAGTTTAAGGAAAGAGATGTCTTGATAGGGAGGGAGGGCCATTTCAGGGTTAGAGAGAAACCTGGTGCCAGGGACCCCAGCTGAGACTCCTAGCAATAGTAGAGAGGGTGTCTGCTCTGGCCTTCTCCTGGAATCAGATTGGTGACCACCCTAATTGTATCACAGAGTCTTCCTCCAGTAACTGGTGGAAACAAATGCAGAGATCCACAGCCAAGCCTGGACCAAGCTCTGGGAAAACTCCGGAAGAGAGGGAGGATGGAATATGTGAGCAGAGGGGGGATAAGGTTCAAGAGAACCCACAGAAACCTCTAACCTGGGCTTATAGGAGCTTACAGACTCTGAACCAACAGCTGGGAGTCTGCATGGGACCAACCTAGGCCCTCTCCATACATATGACAGTTGTGTGCCTTGATCTATTGTGGGATTCCTAGCAGTGGAATCAAGCCTCTCCCTAACAGTTGAGCTGGCTTTGAGGAACCTATTCCCCATACTGGGGTGCTTGGCCCATCCTTAAATCAAAGGAAGGAGCTTAATCTTACCTCAACTTGATATGTCATTTTTTGTTGACACCCACAGAAGGCCTACCTCTTTCTGAACAGAAACAGAGAAGAAGTAGATGGGGGAGTGGAGGCAGAGAAGAGGTGGGGGGAGGGAACGAGAGGAGAGGAGGAAGGGGAACGTGCAGTTGGGATGTAAAACAAGTGAAAAATTTTAAGAAAGAAAAACTGACTTTCCCAAGCAACTGTCAAATACCAATGGCTTCTTGACTAGGGGGCAGGACTTCATCCCCACCAACCCCCTCCTTTCTGGAATTTTGTCTGACTTGAGCTTGCACAAGTTTTGTGCGTGTGGTCACACCATTGTGAGATCGTGTGTGCAGCTACTCCACTGTGTCCAGAAAGCATTATATCCTTGAGGTTGTCCACCGCTTCTGGCTTTTACAGTCTTCTTACCCACTCGTCTGCAAAGATCCCTGAGCCTTGAGGGGAGGGGTGTGATATGGATATTGTGTTTAGGCCTGAGCCAAACGGTAAGGAAATAATACCTATAATTGAAGGCAATCATTTTGCTTTGTTTCAAATATGTCTTTCATAAGAGGATGAAAATGAAAGCCTGCCCTTGTAAGAAACCCTTGGTAAACACAAAAGGTAGCTGAGTCCCTGGGATTGAAGCTCCCATCTGAGAGCCTGTCTCTTTTAACTTTCTGGTGCATATTAAGAGAATTGGCAGCTTTGGGGAAACACCGAGAAGAAAATTTTAATGGTAGGAAGAGGAAAACTCATTATAGAGTTGACAGTCCATTTTACCTGAGACGCTAAGCCAATCTCTGGGTGGATAACTACAGTCACGTCAAAGATAGAGTATTATATGGAAGGAACATTCTGCTGGAAACTGATCATAGTTCAGGAACAACTTATACAAGTCTTGGTCCATCCTGAGCACAGATGCCAGCCACCTCCAGCTGCCTGGCTACCTGACTGCCTGGCCTCAAAAGGAGCTCACAGGTAGGAGAGTTAAGACCCTGAAGTTCCCAGAGGCCAAACAGGCATGGGCTCTGGTTGTGTAGGTGGGAACTGGTGTGGTGGAAGAAAGGGGAGAAAAGGAAATGGAGGAACAGTTCTGACCCCAGGGCTTCCCACTGGCACCCCACAAGTCACGGGCTGTTACTGAGACTCTCTCCCTTCAATGTTCTAGAGCGCAGGGACTAACAGTGCCCACTGCCGTGATCGCTCTTTTTGGGAGGTCTCTCTCATCCAGCAATTGGTCCAGTCTGTGTTTACCAGGAGCTCAGTGTTGCTGTGTCTTATAGGAATTCAGTAAAAGAGCTGCATGCACACACGCACGCACACACGCACTCATGCACACAAACACACACAGTGTTTAGCCTATAATTTTTGATAAGAAAGGAAGGAAAACAAAGGTGCCCAGAATTAGGCTTCTGCCTGAGATTAGGAGAGGAGTTTGGAGGTTGGGGATGTTGGAAGGAAGCAGCCTGGACTTTCTTCAGTCTCCTCCTTGTGTGAATCCTACCTCCCTGAGTATACAGGCCCCACTGAGGAGGAGGAACGGCTTCTGCCCCCACTGCCACTGCCACCACTGCCAACATCAGAAGGGAACGTGGCGAGTGCTTGAGCTGCAGTGGCTTGCTTGCATTGTGCTATTGCAAAGGAGATACTTCCTAATACATGACATACAAATGGGCAACACTAGGGCCAAATGGCTCAGCCAGGAAAAGCACTTTCCACCAAGCCTGATGAGAGGACCGACTCCTGTAAGTTGTCATCTGACTTCCACACATTTTCTGGGACATGTACCCGTGCACAAATTCAGGCAGGATACACACCCAAATGTATAAGTAAATGTAAAAAAATTATTTTTAGAAAATCAGCGATAGAAGTCGGCTGTGGCCCTGGTAAGATCAGTGAAACTCCTCCCACTTCCTCCTGAGCAGTGTGAGCCTTTGCCGTTTCCTTTTTCCAATGTCGTGGGCAGGGCGCGCCGCTTCCCTCTCCACCGGAGCCTGCAGGCCACACATGGCACACTCTGATCCTCTCTTAGCTAATCTCCTCACATGTTTGATTATCTCTTGATTAGCTCCCCCAGTGAGGACCCTCTTGTGCTCTAATGGCTCCTTCACATCCGCTCTCAACATGCAGCGTGGCAGGGAGGACGAGGGGGAGGCACGATGCCGCCTTCTGATACGCGCCTCAAGCAGGCATGGAGCCTCTTTGTGAAGTGACTTGTCCCTCTCACCCAGCTCAGAGTGGGCGATGGGGTCACCCACAGGTCTGCACCCAGAGGCCAAAGGCTGCCTTGCCCCCACTCCTCCCTCCCTGCCCTGAGTCTTTCAGTTCCAGCTCCAAGCAGTCCCCAGCTTCCCTCTTCTGAGTTCTAGCTGGGACCTCCATGTTACATGTGACCTTGAACTAAAACCTATACTCTTGTTTCTCAGGGAACAGCCAGAACCAATCAGTCAACACAGTACTCATATAGGACTTCAAAATAATACCTCTGCTCTCCAAGTCACTGTCCCCAAGAATGTCTCTGAACCCCTGATCTTCCTGCCTCCCCCTGCCTCCTGGCTGTTACATCATTCTTAGTGAGCCTGCTGTGTTAGGTTGTCACCAAGTGCACAGATGGCTGGATGCCACATGGATGCGTGAATGAAAGCTTTACTATATGTGTGAGGCAGTGATAGAGTGAACAAAGAAAGGGATGTGTGTGTGACACTCCTTTATCCATCTGAAAACAAGGTCCATGAATTGAAGGCATCAGGGCCATGGCTTCAGGAAACTCCCTCAAGTGCCAACTAGATAAAGATGACGAATGAAGAGTCAAGGAAAGCCCAAGCACTGAGGGCAACTCAGGAACAGGAACCTGGATTCCTGGCCCAGATGTCTCCTTAGCTTAATATTTCCTACACCAAACATTTGTCATTGAAGTTGGTCTGGGATGACCTTCGACAGGGACATCTTTGAATTGGGCTAAGCCTGGCAGAGCGGGCTGCTCCTCTCTCCTGTGCTCACAAGGCGTACAAAAAGCCATGATGTGTCCTGCCTGTCGTAGCTGCCTGACTTTCAACTATTGAGAAATGGCTTTGCTGAAGAGGGAGGGGCCGTAAGTGTGCAGGCCAACCTTCTATGCCCCAGCCCACTGAGTCAGAGAGAGAGCACATGCTAGAGGATTTAGGAGCAGATAGGTTTCATCTGTTCCTAATGAAACAGGAACTCGGCCTCACTTTGCCTTACCCCAGCAGAATGGACCTGTGGGCATGGAGAGACCATCTGAGGAGTGCACTAAGGGTCCCTGTGGGACATTTGCTAGGATTGTTTCCAGAAACGTCACCAGACTTCCCTGTTCTTATCTGTGGCACTTTGAACCACCTTCAGACTTCCTTCCAGCTGAACTTGAATGGTGGGTCTGTGGGTCAGGGACCCTTGTACCCAGTCACCGAGAGGACTGTACATCCTCGCCGCTGTGGGTGACCTTTCCTCCTGCCCATTGGTTTGGGTCCGGGTGTCAGCCCCTCCCGTCTGAGCTGGGCGTGGTCCCCAAACAGCTGTGCACCAGGTCTGTACGGTTTGCCTTCTGTGTCCCTTCGGTGAGCTCTCTGCACAGAGCTGGCCAGGTGGAGAAGAGCACACACTGTACCTGGGTCAGGTCACCTGTGGACCTTGATGGGATGCTAGCGGGCAGCCTTGTCTTCCATTGGGAATTAGCGGTAGCTGTCCAGTTCTGGATGGTACCTGCTGGAGAGCCAGCTGGCCAGTGAAAAGCCTGGTCCGCAGATGGTTCCCATCTTAGGTGCCTCTGAGGCCCAAACCACAGTGTCACACCCTTGTCTACACTCCAGCCAGCAGGAAGCAGAAAGAGAGGCAATGGTTGTCACACCTTGTCCCCTGTGCCGGGTCTAGACACAGAACATGTACACCTGGCCTTTAGGGGCTGGTAGGTGGTTTTTCTCTCCATATACCTATAACTCATGGATTTTGTTATTCAGAAGTATAGTTGGTGGGGGTGGTGGGAGTAAGTTTCCAGGCCCCACCACTCTGCCTTCCTGATTTCCGTTGGTTTCCTGTTTTCCCCAGGTCTGTTCTGATCACTCCCGTATCACTTGGAATTGGCAGCTCCCATGGTGCTTGTTATTAACTTCTAAACGGTCTCTACCATAGTGTCTGTCCTGGAACTAGCTCTTGTAGACCAGGCTGGCCTCAAACTCACAGAGATCCACCTCTGCCTCTGCCTTCCGAGTGCTGGGATTAAAGGCGTGCGCCACCACTGCCTGGCTAGAATGCTCGGTCTTTGACCAGGAATGCCAACACAAGCTTTCAGACACATCTTCCAGCGTCTGTTGTCACTGCATGTTCCTCCTGTCTGTCACCTCTCCAGTCCTCAGGACACCAGCCATATTGGATTAAGGTCCTTCTCTCCAGCAAAACCTCATCCTAGTTGACATGTAATTACCACTGTGCAGTGACCCTGTTTCCAAGTGAGGTCACACACAGGTAGGATTAGAACTTCCACATTCCTTTTAGGGACACAGTTCTACCTGTGATGCTGCTCTGAGGGAACCTATTATTTCTCCATTTAAGATTTTTCCTCCAAACTGGGAAGCATACTTCGTGTATGATACCACGGCTGTATACAGCCAGACCCAATGCCAGTGCCCACTTAATCAGATAGCATATTTGCCTCCATAGAGTACTTTGTTGTGTGGCACTGCTTTATGATTTACAGGTAAAACCGTACATACAGATGTATGTATCTACAGCCCATCCTGTAGAACTACTAAATCAATCTAGTTAGCAAATGCGTGACGTCATGCATGTCCTGTGGGGAGCACCCCTCAGTGCTCCTTTCAGTGGCTTGCATGCAAACGATGACTTAGTGGTTCCAGTCATCCCAGTAGGCGATAAAGGTCTCTAATCCTCTTGACCAGAGAGTCAGGTGCCTCGACCCACATTCCGCTACTCCTCCTCCCTCTACCCTCTTATCCTAGTTCAGTTTCTATTGCTGCTACTCCCCCCACCCCCAAAAAGCACCATGATCAAAAGCAACTTGGGGGAAAAGGGGATTTAGTTCATCTTACAGCTTACAGTCCTTCACGAAGGGAAGTCAGGACAGGAGTCTGGGGGCAGGAACCATGGACCTCTGATTTACTGGCTTGTTTGCTGTGACTTGCTCAGCCTGCTTTTTTACATACCCCAAACCACCTGCCCAAGGACGAAAACATCTATAATGAACTGAATCTCCCCCATAAATCACTGATCAGGAAGATGCACTACAGAAGTGCCTACTGAGCATCTGATGGAGGCATTCCCACAGTTGAGGTTCCTCTTTCCAGATAAGGCTTGCTTGTGTTTTGTTGACAAAGAAACAGCCAGGACGCTGCTGGTCACTGCCTTGTCTCTGTTTCTATTACTCTATCTTTCGTAGATTCCACATGGAATTGAGATTGCATGCAGTTTCTAGTTTGTCTTCCCATGCTCCTGGGCTGTGCTGCTCAGGCTAAAGTACCATTTCCTACCAGGCTGAGGACCGGTCTGGAAGTGAGATGTGCACGGTGGATGGAGGAGAGAGAGGAAGAGGGTTTGCACGAGACTGGCACATTGTCCTCCCAAAGATCTAGGGAGGTTACTCTGGGTTCAGTCGGAAGGAGCAGGGCTGTCATCTCTCCAGGGCTTTGATGTGACTGTACTTGTCTCTTTGTTGACAATGTCTCTGTGTGGCCAGCCAGCTTTCTACTGGATTTGCCTGGACTGGCTCTTTAGTGGATATCCTGAAACAGAAGCCAGCCGTGAGGCACCCTGGCAGCCTCCCCTGACTCTGGTCCTCCTTCTTCTGCCCCAGCTCTGCCCTGCTAGGCCACAGTGACTGCCAAAATGGGTCCCTTCCCTTCTGGCCCTGCAGTGCATTGTGTTTAGGTGGCTGTGTTTCCCAGAGAGCATCTACAGAGGCTCAATACTCACTGCACCTTGTGAGCGCTCCTGCAGATCAGGTGATGCTGTGTAGTCATTTTTGAACCACCTTGTTCCAATCTTGCACATCAAAGTCACTCCCTCTGCTGCTGAAGACCCGGAAAATTACAAGCTCTAAAGCCTGGCTTGTGCTTTCCTCCTCCTCCTCCTCCTCCTCCTCCTCCTCCTCCTCCTCCTACTCTTCCTCCTCCTCCTCCAGCTCCTCCTTTACCTCCTCCTCCTCCTTCTCCCCCTCCCCCTCTTCTCTCTCTCACTCACCTCTGTGTCCTCACGGACACTAGAAATGCCCTAGGGAGCTGGACAGGCACTGTGAGATGCCAACACAACTGAAGTAGGGGTCAGAGGCTGCACTGGGCACTTTCATTTCATAGATGGAGACTTAAAAATAGCGGGACAGGTTATGGCTTGAACCCTTAAGCTCCCTCTGTGCTCAAGCCCAGGCTGACCTGATGGGAAAAGTCACCTTGGCACAGGTTTGCATGTCTGAGAGTTCAGAGAAGGCTGGGATCCCTGGTGCGCTATGCCACATGCAGTAGGGAATCCGCATGGGCTGCAGAAGCCTGTGGGAAGGTGCTCTGGAGGACAGGGCGGAAGTGTGTGACAAGATAACGATCCTTGGTTCATACATTCCTCCAGCATGACCCTCACTCCCATCATCAGTCCAGGGAGGAGAAGGCAGAGAAAAACTGCACCATCAGAGGCTCCTCGGGATGCAGCCAGCTCTCAGAGAGACTCAGGAGTCCTCTGACTGGGCTGTGAAATGTGTCCTGAAACTTCACCCCCACAGTCTGCTCTCCATCCGCAGGCCCTGAGACGGGTGCAGGCCAGTCCTCCCAGTGCATCCTCCCCTCCGTGCCTTTGCCTGTAGTTCCTAGCTATTTCTGCTTCCTCTGTTCTCAGCCAAGCACACACATGAATTGCCCCCTTCTGTGTGTCTTTAGCTTCCAGAAACAAAGAGCAGGTTGGGGTGCCAGTGGACCCCACCTGTACCATTGCGGGAGTTATCACTTTAAAGACGATCTAGACGGACCTCTTAATACTTTCTGTACCAGCAAGGATCCTGGCGGTTGCTGATTCCCAGCTTCTGGCCTGTAATATTTGGACAGTATCTTCTCTAGATGTGTTAAAAACACAGAAGACACCAGGGGAGGTGGGGTGCTCCATCATCCCAGCACTTGGGAGATGGAGGTAGGAGGGTCACCAGTTTAAGACCAATCCGAACTATGTAGGCAAGGCCTTATCCTAGAAGGAAAACAACTGGCAAAAGGGTTTTTTTTTTTCTCCCTGACCCTGCCAAGTTCATTTCTCTCTAAGTCTGGTGACTAGAAATGTCTGTGTTAGAAGAGACATTGGACATTTCTGATTGGACTCCCATCTTCATCTCTGTCCTTTCTAGGATGGGTCCACACTGCTTTATAGCCACCCAGTGAAACTGAGATGGTTTAAGGCTGAGGCACATGTGTGGTGAGGACACATCCTCCTTCCTCCTCTGTAGTAGAGGACAAGTGGCCACACAGGTCTCCCTGTATATTCACCTGCTGTCTAAGGCTGAACCTCCCCATAGCTTCCTTTCTCCTGTCTCTCGCCCCAGCCTGTCTTCATGAACGCGCCACAGCGTGAACTGGTTTCCTCTGGTGTCCTTTGTAAGATCATATTGATATGATGACCTGCCTGCCTAGGGGGTCGGCTCAGTAAAAAGGACCTGAGTTCAATCCTAAGAATCCATATAGAAAAAAAAATCTGAGTGTAGCTGGGCATGGTGGTGCACACCTTTAAACCTGCATTCAGGGCAGAGGCCGGTGAGTCTCTGTGAACTAGAGGCCAGACTAGTCTACATAGTGAGTTCAGGCCAGCCAGGGCTAACTAGTGAAACTCTGTCTCAAAAATAAATAAAAATAAATAAAAAGAAAGAGTGAAACAAAACAAACAGAAGCCAAGCAAGCCTAGTGACTTGTGCTAACAATCCCAGGGAGGTGGAAACAGGAGGGGCCCCGGGGTTTGCTGGCCAGCTAGCCTAGCCTACTTGGTGACCTCCAGGCCAGTGAGAGACCCTGTCTCCAAAAAAAAAAAAAAAAGGCAAACAGCATCTAAAGAACATGTGAGGTTCTGCACTGGTGTCCACACACACGACACAGCATATGTACATGTGTGCCTGTACACACACACACACACACACCTCTACAGCTATATAACAGTCCAACTCAAAAGCACTCATTAGCAGAGAAAGGGCTTTGTAATACGCATCAAATATTATCAAGAAAAGATAGGAAATTGAATGAGATAATTAAAATCTAATGATTACTCAGTTAAGGAGAAAAAAACAAACAAACAAACAAAAAAAAAAAAAAAAAAAAAACAAAGTACTCCTTAGGCCTAGGGATCCAATTCCATACATCCAGCGTGTGTTTGGTTGAACTTTGGTTCACCATGTCAGGCTTCACTGTGGTGTCAGACACTTCTGAACCCCATGAGGGAAACTGAGATGAGAAAGCTTAGAGGGAAAGTAGACTCTCAGGCCCAAGGTGTCACTTGTCCCTGACCAGCTCCCAAGAGCAACTCCTGTAGCCCCCTGCAGCCCTGCAGCCCTTTGCAGTCCCTGTAGCCCTTTGCAGCCCCCTGCAGTCCTGTAAACCCCTGCAGCTCCCTGTAGCCCCCTGCAGGCCCCTGCAGCTCCCTGCAGCCCCCTGCAGACTTGCAGCCCTGTAGGCCCCTGCAGCTCCCTGTAGCCCTGCAGTCCCATGTAATCCCCTGCAGCCCCCTACAGCCCCATCTCCCTGGCATCAGCTTCTACTCACCATTTCTGCTTTATTTTCCCACAGAGGAGATTTTGAAGAGCCACATCGCGCATTGGTGGTCACCAGATGGCACGAGGCTCGCCTATGCTACCATCAATGACTCTCGGGTTCCTGTTATGGAGCTGCCGACGTACACAGGCTCTGTCTACCCCACTGTGAAGCCCTACCACTACCCTAAGGTAGGCAAAGAGCGGGTTCAGTCAACCTGAGTCATTTATGAGCTCGTTCGGCCACTGCTTCCATGTGTAAAGGTCTTATAATCCAACGTCTTTGCCAGCTGCACAGTAAACACTCATGTCGCACTAAAATCCCATCTTTGTTGAGTTTGTTGGCAGGTTTCCTTGATTCTAAATAACTGAATGACCATTGATTATTTGTCCAAGGTCCTTATAAGCAATATAAATGCATCACCCCTTTCAGTGACTCCAGGTGACCAAAAGTCTGGCTCCATATGGGATGCAACTTCCGGTAGATTAGAAGGACTTCTCTCTCTTCTGGCTTCCTGGGCCATGAAGAGGCTAAATTACCCACAGTCACTGCTAGTCCCAGAACTTGTGATCCCCAATATCTGTATGTTGAGACCCCAAGGTGGTAAGGCTCTTGAGAGGTGATCCAGGCTATGGCTGAGGAGCCCTGTGATTGAGGGGCATATGAAGGAGCCAGAGAACTCCCTCTTCCATTCCAGCTGTGTGAGGAGTCATGAAACAGGCTTCATCTCTGAGGCCTAGGCCCTCACCAGATAGGAAATCAACAAGCACCTTGATCTTGGCCTCTCAGCCCCAAGCTGTGAGGCTTACATCCCTGTTGTTCATAAGCCACCAAGTCTTTGATATTTTGTTATGGTGACCAAAGTAGACAAAGACAGGGCTGAGCCAGCAGAATAGCAGGGAAGGGCACAGGAAAGTGGGAGGGGCCTCCAAACCTCAACCCTGCATCACGTCACAGCATCCACTCACAGGGCAGATCCTGATACAGAAACTTCCGTGACTCCCTCACTTGGAGGCTGGCATCTAGGAGCATGGATGCAGCTCCTGCTCCTAGGCTGCACACAGCTACCTAATCTATTCCCGAGGGCATCACCAGACTGCTTTAAGGCCAGAGAACAGATAGGCATGGCACCTTTACTGCTGGGCTCCCACCCTTTGCTGGACCCCACCTCTGAGACCATCCTATGCCTGCCAGGGAATGTCTGAGCTGAGGTCTCCTCACCCACCTGGCTGGTCTAAAAACTAGCGGTGCATGTTCCCATATGGTAAGAAGTCCTTGAGCCTGTGGAGGACCCATGATGAGAATGACGTATATGGGCTCAAAACAATGGACGAGAGGAAGCAAGCACCTAGTGAGCTTGCCTGTGTCAGCTGCCAAACAGACCACCACAGGCTTACGCCACTTCCACGACCACAGTAGTGTCCTCACAGCCGTGTCCCCATGACCACAGTAGTGTCCTCACAGCCATGTCACCATGACCACAGTGGTGTCCTCACAACCACAGTAATGTCCCTACAACCGCGTCCCCATGACAACAGTAGTGTCCTCACAGCCGTGTCCCCACGACCACAGTAGTGTCCTCACAACCACAGTAATGTCCCTACAACCGGGTCCCCATGACAACAGTAGTGTCCTCACAGCCGTGTCCCCACGACCACAGTGGTGTCCTCACAGAGGCTGGATGTCTGAAGTTGGGATGTTGATGATGCAGGTCCTGGTGATGACTCTTCCTTGCTGGCAGACTAACGTCTTCTTTTGAGTACCATTTTTTTTTAAATAGAGTCTTAGATGTCTCCAACTGGCCTGGAACTCTCTGTGTCGCTGAGGATGGCCTTGAACTTTTGATCTCCTACCTCCCAAGTGCTAGGATTGCAGGCATCACCATACCAAGTTCACACATGCTGGAGACTGAGCACAGCACTCTGTGCGCTAGGCAAGCTCTCTCCCAACTGAGGCACATCCCATTATCTCTTCACAAGGCAGATGACGAGAGCTCTGGTATCTTAATGACACGAATGCCATCACAGGAGCCCACCCACATGACCTCATCTAACCCTAATCACTACCATAAGAGCATGCTTTCAAATACCACCCACCTAGGGCACAGGAATTTGAGGTGATTCATCCAGTCCATCTAGTGGTACAGACTCCCACCAGTAGCCTTTAAGGGGTATGGTCAGTGCCTGTTGGGGTCCCAGAGTGGAAGAGCATGAGTCACTGAGGACACAGCCTTGTCTCCTTTCCTCTCCTGGGAGATTGTAACATGAATTTTCCATTGACTAGGTTTCTCTGCTCTCTTTCCCACCAGTCTTCATTGTATACAAAGTGAAGGGCTAGCTGGACTCAGTTAAACATAGTATATGAGATTAAGTCCAAGTCTCCCTAGCTCTTCTGTATCCCCTAATATACACATACATACATGCACACACGCACACACCAGCCATATGCATACACATCAATCATACATACATGTGTACATGTATATACACATACATATATCCTTACAGTTGTCCTTATACGTGACAGCCTAAAATCTAGTAAGTTCCTTGATTTGGCAGTGTGCTATGGGACATGTCCTCTTAACCAGGATTTAGAAAGCGCAGTCTTGCTGAGGATTTGGGGTCCATGTTTTAATAGAAATTCCACAGACTGACCGACAGAGTTCTGGGATGTGCCCTGTTCTTTCCCACTCCCAGTCAGAGTATCCAGCTGCCAACTTGTTCCCTGCTGTGGGACAGACTCCTTCTAACCTAAATGTATAAGAGGTGGAAGACATCAAGCCTGAGCAGCCCTGCTGAGCCATGCCTCTCCCAGCCCTCTCAAGTTGAGAATTTGGTCTCCAGAGAAAGAGGATGGCTGAAACTGATCAGGACTGTGGTTCCTTATTGAGAAAGAGGCTCCTGGGAGCTGTGACCCTCATAGATCAGTGTTCCTTATGGTCTGTGCATGCTCCTCTCTCCTCTTCATGACCCCGCACCTCTCTCTGCCCTCCTGAGCAGTTTTCTTCCTTCTCATGGCTAGCCAAGTACCCCCAACACTGGCAGACGGAGTGAACTGGATGGAATGGGCAGATGACAAGACTCCTGGGAAGGCAGAGCTGACCCAGATCTCTCTGCCTTTTAAACGTTCTGTATATTAGGAATGGAGAGAGCTCAGCTGGTAAAATACTTGCCATGTAAGCATGAGGCCTAGAGTTAGATCCCCATATAAAAATCTGGGTGTGATGGGGTATAGTTGTAACCCTAGCACTGGAGAGGCAAAGACAAAATCCCTGAGCTTGCTGATAAGCCAGCTTTGGTGAGCACCAGACCAGTGAGAGATGCTATCATCAGATAAGACAGTGGATGGGCCGGGCAATGATGGCGCACGCCTTTAATCCCAGCACTCGGGAGGCAGAGGCAGGCAGATCTCTGGGAGTTCGAGGCCAGCCTGGTCTACAAGAGCTAGTTCCAGGACAGGCACCAAAGCTACAGAGAAACTCTGTCTCGGAAGAAAAAAAAAAAAAAAAGACAGTGGATGGTGTCTCAGGATGCACGACACCCAGGCTTGTCCTCTAGCCTCCAAACACATGCAAACACACACACATATGGATACACACACACACATCTGTCCTCAATGTAAGTGATGCTCTTTAGTATCAAGCTCCATGGTGCCCAGATGTGAGTCTTTCGGACAAGATGTTGCAAAGCCAAGGGTGGTTCCAGGCATCATGGCCACTCCCTCACACCGCTCCCTCACAACTCTGTCCCCTTACTTTGCAGGCTGGCAGTGAAAACCCCAGCATCTCCCTCCACGTCATCAGCTTGAGCGGACCCACCCACGACCTGGAGATGATACCACCTGATGACCCTCGCATGAGGTTGGTTTCTTGCACCGTTGGGTTAGAAACAAATGCAAAGGGAAGCCATTAATGCAGCTTCTCCAGAATGGGCTCTCTTGCAGCACTGGCTAGCCTCCAAGTGCTTGGTTCTCCCAGCCTTCCTTGCTGATGTGTGGTTAGCTTTTCTGGGAAAAAAAAAATAAATGGGAAACACCAAGCAGCATATGTTTTTATTCCTGACCTTATATCGGGCCAGATAACCTTTCCCATAGGAAGGAATGTACTCTGGAAAAGCATGCCAGGTCAGCCCCTGTCACAACAGGGTCATTCACAAGGCAAACAGATGGCACCCTCTGGATGATCCGATGCAAGGAAATCCTGGAATCCAATTTCTGTGAGCAGCATCCCATTTTCAGGATTTTGCATGGCCTCTAGCTAAGTATCTCCTACAACTGCCTGATGAGTCCTGCTCTAAAAGGGCCAGCCCTCCCAGCGGGTGACAGGCATGTGCTTCAAAGGGCATGTGGAAAATCATGTTGGCCCATCGCTACAAACATCTACTTTGTACAGACTTTCTAGTTAAATCAGAAAAATGGGATCCATCGAAGTGAAATTATTTGAATATCGGTTTTGCTTGAAATCAAGCCATCTGGGGGCTGAACCATCTAGAGTCTGGTTCCATAGTCACCATACCTCTCTGCGAGAACAGGGAGAAGACCCACACATCTAGGACTCTGGATGTCTATTAGAGCTGTTAGCACTGGGAGCACCCAGTTTGGAGACTCAGCAGGTGCCAAGGCTACATGACAAAATTTGGTTCTTCATGTTTCCATCACTTACAAATTTCCACATTATTAGAAGTTTCTGGCGGCTTCTGGAAGGGCAAGTGCTTGGCCCAGTTGCTCTGGCTCTCCTGGGGAGGGTTCTCCACCACACGCTCACCCTCCATTCTCCTTTCCCTGGCATAGCACCCTAGTTCCCCTAATGTGGGCTTTCTTCACCCCCACGGAAAGTCACCAAGCAGAGGCACTCATTTGACATCAGTAGACGGGGACAGAAGGGAAGATGGTGGAACCCAGTAGAATTGTGCAGGGGCCTTGGGCACTTGGAGAAGGGATGAAGATAATGCTCTTCCGAGAGGGCTTGGCATGTCCAACCTGCTCCCCACATGCAGAATTCCACTGAAGGTCTTCAACCCCTTTCTTTGGTGGAACCTGATATCATGGTGCCCCTGGGAGGAAATAAAGAAAGGCCAGGCTTGGGAATTTGGTAATCTGTAAAGGGCTAGCCTCTTCCTTTTTCTTTCTGCCCTGGGCTGGTCTTATCCCTTGCCAGACAGGATTAGGTGCCCCTACTGAGTCTTCATAAACCTGAGCCCACGCAGCTTCCTAGGGTAGGACTCTGATGGCCCATCACGGGGCAGTTCCCGGTCCGAGTGCAATGGTGGAAGAAGACCAGTCAGTTTGGCTGATGCTATTTTTACTGAGATAAAACAGCTCAGGTTATTGTCTCTGCATCTCTCCTGAAGATCCCTCTATGTCATCGGTTCCTTCTCAGCCAATCCCTGCCAAGCCTCCAGGGGCCTGGTCCAGCCAACATGCTGAATTAATATGGAAAGTCACCTGGAAAATTTCAGCCATCTGTTTGAGTTAATTGGGAGTTAATTTGGTGATGCTGTTTCCACAGACTTGATCAGCTTCAAGGACAATGAAAAATTAGCTGCAGCCAGGACTTGAAGTTTGAGGGCTGGCTGGCTTTCAGGTCTTCTGCTTGCTCTGATTTCTTAAGCTAAATGCAATAACATGCTTAATGAGCAACACAAATTTGTAACACGCAGATGCCACTCCACCTACTGATTCTCTGTCACACTTCCTTGAGGTTTTCTTTTCTTAATTTTATTTGTTTTTCTTTCATGTGTGTGAGTGGTTTTGCCTGCATAGACGTATGTGCACCACATGCATGCAGTGTCTGCAGAAGCCAGAAGAGGGAGTCAGATGCCCTGGGATTAGAGTTACAGATGGTTGTAAGCTACCATGCGGGTTCTAGAAACTAAACTGAGGTCCTCTCTGAGACCAGCAAGCCCTCTTAGCCTCTGAGCCATCTCCTAGCCTCGCTAGAGGTTTCCCTAAGATGCACACAGATGTATCAGAATGTAGTCTCAAAGTGAGCACGCAGTTGGTAGTTGCCTGTCATTCATCCTGGCACTAAGAATTTGATAGAGGGTGAGCATGGAGCCTACAGTGTAGAGGGTGAAACGGACATAAGGCAAAGCCTTATAGACATGTGGGCCTGAGAAGAATCATGAAGGTGTATGGAAGAAGAGCCATTTGTCTAGACGTGACCATGTCACCAGCTAGACCAGAATTTCTCAACCTTGACACAAACAAAATCTTGGGCCTGGTTAGTCTTGTTGTGGGGCTTCTCTGATCCCTCTTTCCCCATCCCCAGCCATGGATGGAAGAGGTCTTCTGGCATTAACGAAACTCCAACCAGAGAAGCCCTGGTATGAAATGAGGTTCCCTACCAACTGACTGGATTCAGTCCCATGGCCCCAGGCATTTCCAGCCTCTCTTTCTTGTCCTCTCCTCTGTAAAATGGAGGAAGGTACCTATCATAGAACATGTGCAGTCTCCAGGGTAGCTGGTAAAACTCTAGGAGGTGAGTCAGGGAGCATGACCCTGATCCATGCAGTCTCCTGGCTGGTACTATGCAGGCCACATCTCTCTTCTCAAATGTCCCCTGCTAGTCAAAGAAGTTCATGTTCACATAGCTAACTGGCTGCCTAGCATCACCACTGGGCATTGTCAATTATGTGGTCAAATTATGATTCCCAGGTGAGACAGGGGACTTGAGTTGAAGATTTAACTCCAGACTTAACACAGGATGCAAGAAAGTGTTCAGATGGGTCCAGATGGCATCTGACAAGATGGATATCTAGAGACAATTCGACAAACGTGGCATTGAACTTGCTGGATTCCTGCTGATCCAGCAGGCAGAGTCCAAAGATTTCTCTACACCAACAGGGACAAAAGTTGCCAGTCAGTCAAAAGCAGTCAACACAGGAAGGGATGCTCCTTATAATTTTGCATGATCTCATTGGCCTCTGTAGGAGGGCTAGATGAAGTCAGCCACCATTTCTCACTGGCATCTGAAACTGGACAGTCTTTAGTAAGCTGGGGTGCCTGGTCCCTTCCTGCCCTCAAGCCCTGCAGTTTTTCTACCCCAGTCCAGGCTACTCCATCTTCACCTTGACCGGCTGTCCTTGACTGCCCCATTGATCTTCTCCTCCCTGTGTATCCTTTCCTATGCCTAGCAGTATCGCCCCCATGGCTTGTCAGTCTCCTGCTTCCCTACCCACTGGATCTCCAAACAGTAGCTAGAGTAACATTTAAGCCACAGTGGGTCATGAGGCCCCCTGCCCAGAGCGTCTGCAGCTTCTCTCCTCACAGAGGAAAACCAGACAGCTTCTCTAACAGCCTAAGCACTCAGTCACTCAAACCTGCTACTTGACTCTAGCACCTCCTATCGTCTATCACTAGGGTCTTCTATGTCCTGAAAGCCCTTTGGAGAGCTCAGGTTACCTGCTCTCCCCTTCAGAACCAGGGGGTCCAGAGGGTCAGCTTGTCTTTATTGATTTGTTTCTGTTTCTGCCCCGCCTGCAATGTGGAGTGATTGAGGTAGGGATAGACACACACACACACACACACACACACACACACACTTGTAAGTCTACTACCGTTGTGCAACAAGGAGTGGTGCATTATTTCAGTTCAAGACAAATTTGCTCAATGAGTAAGTTAATTTAAATATTAGAACCAGAGTTTCTCTTTCCATAGGATTTTGAGGTCGATCTCTTCATTTGTGCTGGTTATTTTCTGGGGGTGGAGGCTAATGTTTTGGCATTGGACATTGGCGACAGCTTCCATTGAGGAAAAGGGAAATAAGGGGGCTGGAGAGGTGGCTAGTGATTAAGAGTGCTTGCTGCTCTTGCAGAAGACCACGAGTTTGGTTCCAAGCACACCTGCTGGGCAGCTCACAACTACCTGTGACTCCAGTTTCAGGGGACTCTAAAACTGGCTTCCATAGGCACCCCTATGTATATGTGGCATATGTATACAGGGATGTAATAATTAAAAGTAAAAAGTAAGACTTCAAAACTATAAAATGAAATAAGACACTTGCTCTATGCAGGGTATGAGGGATACTTAAAGTGCCATGGGAGTGGGGGTGGGGAGATGTGCCCCGTGGTTGCGGTGAAGCCTGGAGGCCCAAGTTTGACCCAGAACTGACTCACAAAAGCTGTCTCCTGACCTCCCCATGTTCACTGATGTGCTGCGTACACATACAATTTTAAGACATTTTAATGCCCTTGAAAATGTAGAAAGAAGTAACCAGGAATCCTGGAGATGCAGGCATATAGTCAGCAGGCAGGCACGGGGCAGAGAAAGACACCAGACACCTTGTCAGTTTCCCCAGTGCATGGCTGTTCTTCGTCTCCACCCAGCCTGGCTTCTCGGGATGCTGCGTTATGCTGGCCCTGTGAATCCTCCCATGTGGCTCCCAGGCCCTCATTGGTCTATGTAGAAAGAGCTGTGTTAGGCCCTCGGGCAGTGGAGAGCCTCCCTGAGAATGCAGTCTCCGAAGCTGTGACAGCACCCTTCTGCGGACTCTGAAGGGCCAGGGTAGGAGCCACACGTGGGAATGAAAGAGGATCCCATGGAAGTGTTGGGAGCACCTCTCAGACAGTTCAGGAAGCTGCCAAGAGCCGGGGTGTCTTGGGAAATCCATGTCAGGATCAAGAATGGCCCTGCGGCACACCTAATTCATACAAGCACACCATACACATAAAATTAAATAAATAAATCTTTTTGAAATTGCAGTTTAAGAAATATGGATGTACATGTGGATCTGGATATAGATAGAAATAAGGCTATTTATAGGGACGGGTGTATTATAGATCAAGTGTAGGTACAGAGATGGTGCATGCATCTGAGTGTATATCCAGCACGCAGCCTGCACTGCACTCCCAGACTGTACACAAGGACTTGGTGTGCCACTGTTTCCTGGTCAGCTGACACTGCCAATCCTTCCCTACCGCCAGCTCCTCCTCCACACACAGTATCTCTGATCCAGCCTGTGCCAGCACCCCTGTGAAACTCAGCCTTCCTCCTTTCTGGTTTAGGCACAGTGCCACATTGTGGAGGGTCCTGGCTGCTCAATGTGGGAAGCTCTTGCTGGTGGTGGGAATGGCAGTCACTCCAGGCTGGGGAGTGAGAAACCTTTGTGCTATAGAATCACTGCAAACGTTTTCCCAGAATCCCTACCAACCACTGAATTAGCATCTTCCCTGTTTAAAATGCCTAGCCCATAGGAATTGAAAATCAGAGTCTTAGAAGTCTCCTTAGCCGCATTTCCAGGGGAGAAACAGCACAGTCTGGTGCTCATTGCTGTGTCTCAGGTGTCACAGGCACCCAGGGTGTTCTGAGGGTGTTGTCAGGAGACAATCATGAACCATGAACGATGAGCTCTTTGGCAGGCCTGTGAATAGAGCAAACGTCAACGAAAAAGCATCATTGACGTTGACATCTGAGTGTTGGCAGCATTCTGGACAAGGGTTTTGCGTACTGTGTCACAAGGCCAGTGAATCAGCCAATGGTGAACACAAAGGGCTGAAGTGACAGCTAGTCTCCTCCCCTGAGACACAGCTAGCAAACCAGTACACTTGTTTGAGGGTATCTGCCAGAGAACAGGATGTGACAGAAAACAGCCTGCAGCCTGTGTTTAGACATGTCTGCATGCACCGGGGCATGGCAGAATGGATGCACGCCTGCTGTCTGCCTACAACAGGTCAGTGTTTGGTATCCATCCTCCCCCCACCTTCCCATCTCAAGGACCCTGATGCTTCTAGAGCTCCCAAACTTTCCTCACTTTCCTTACATTTCCCCCAGTGACTTACAGAGACCAAAATTGAGGTCCAAAGAGGGCAGCTAAAGACTCCCCTAATCCTTTTCAGGGCCAGGCATGGGTCTCTAAAGCCAGAGGTCATTGCCAACTGAGCTCCTCTCAGGTCTCTCTGGAAGCAGAGCTCCTGCCCTCCACAGTCCCCTCAGAGTCTCGAGGTCAGGAGACATATTCAAAGTGCTTCCCTGGGATCTAAGGAGGTCTGTAAATGCTGAGTCACTAGGTGTGCAGGCCCTGCTTTCCCGTGCATGCTCGGGCTGCGGTAAGTAGGGCTGTAGCCCTGTATTGAACAGAAGGTCCTTAACAGAGTTTGACACAGCTTTAGCAGAGGTAGTGACCAAGCACCAGAGCACTGAATCAGTCAGCGGGCACAGTGAGTCAGCCACAGGGAATCATTAATTTAAGATCAAACATGGAAGGTAAATGTGTGGTAGTTTGAAAGAAAATGGCCCCCATAGGGAGTGACAGTATTAGGAGGCCTTGTTGGAACAAGTGTGTCACTATAAGGGTGGGTTTGAGGTCTCTTATGCTCAAGCTACACCCAGTATGACAGTTCACTTCCTGTTACCTGGGGTTCAAGATGTAGAACTCTCAGCTCCTTCGCCAGCACTGCGTCTACCTGTGCACTGCCGTAAACCTCTGAAACTGTAAGCCACCCCCCAATTAAATGTTTCCATTTTAAGAGTTGTCCTGGTTACAGTGTCTCTTCACAGCAATAGAAGACAGTATGCATTCAGTGGACACCGGGAGATCAGAGTAAGCAAGTTCCCAGTGGCCCGGGTAGATATGGACAGAGTGGCATCAGGACGAAGCTGAGCAGATGATTGGGGTCAAGGCCAGAGTAGAGGAATTTGAAAAAGGAGACAAAAGCCAGATACCAGACCACCCACAGCCATCGTCAGGGGGAAAGACGTGAAGAGGCACACAAGGGTCCTGACACCAAGCAGGTGTCTACAGGCTGTCCACAGCCCAGCATGACTAAGAGAGTGCAGACGTTTCCTTGGCAACAAGATGGTGTCATGAAGCTGGTATCAGGCTGAGCATCAGCGATGCCCTCTCTGGGAGCTGCAGTGATCACTTGCTCTGCCTCAGAATCTGCTCTCTATGTTCTTCTTCTGTGAAAGGAGGGACCAGAGTTCCTGAGGCTCTGAGTCCACAGGGCCCAGAGATTCATTCGATGTGCTAAAGACTCTAGCCTCGCCCTCGAGCACTAGCGTGTTATTTGGTGAGGCTTTGATGAAAGGGACAGCTGTGAACAGACATTTTTGTCCCTCTGCACATCAGCCTGTGTTCCAGGAGAGAAAAGACAGCCCCCGAGTGTGCTTAACTCACAGAATTGTGAAGCTGCTTCTTACAAATGAGTGAGCTGGACCGGGACACCCCAGAAAGCTGTAGTGCCCACTACCCACAGCAATAGGGGCTCTGCTGTCTGAGAAAAGGCTCAGGGGTTATTCTAACTGGATCTCAGGGGCAGAGAGAGTCAAATAGAGCAAGCCACCCATAGACTGGGGCCTTGTGTTGATGGGGGACTGCAAGGAGAGAGCCACAGAAATAAATATCACCCTCTTTCTCCCTTCCCTTTAACCTCTTGACCGTGCCCCTGTAAGGCAATCAGAGCCCCTGACGCCATCTGTTATAGTCACATTAGCATTTAATTGGAGGCTTGTTTACAGTTTCAGAGTCATCAGGATCATGTGGTGGGAAACATGGCGGCACACACGCAGACATGGCTCTGGAGCAGCAGCTAAGAGCTCACATCTGATGCAAAAGTTACAAGGAGAGAGAGAACAAGACTGACTGTTCCTGGCATGGGTTTTTGAAATCTCGAAGTCCATCCCCAGTGACACACCTCTTGCAATAAGGCCACACCTCCTAATCCTTCCTAAATAGTCCACCAACTAGAAACAAACCCTCAAATATATGAGCGTATGAGGAAGCATTCTCATTCAAACCATCACACCAGCCATACTGGGGAGCACCCACAGGAGCACGGAGCAGAATGGAGGAAGCAAAGGACACCTGCAGGGACACATAGGAAACACCCAGCATGCCCTCATATGGCACCAGTAATTTTCCCAGGAAATGCCTAATACATTTTGATGGACAGTGGATAAGTTCGTATATGGAGCCTGTATAGATAGATGTGTGTTGGATGGATAGATAGATGGATAGTAGATAGACTGGTAGGTTGGAAGGGTGTGTGAATGAATGGGTTAGATTGCACTGATGGACAGGAGAAGATAAATGGAAGGAATGGATTGGATTAGATGAGTTAATAAATGGATTGGATGACTGAATAGATGGATTGGATTGGAATAGATGGATGGGTGGGTGGATGGGTGGGTGGGTGGATGGATGGATGGATGGATGGATGGGTGGGTGGGTGGGTGGATGGATGGGTGGGTGGATGGATGGATGGATGGATGGGTGGGTGGATGGGTGGGTGGATGGACAGAAAGAAGTAGATGACAATGAATGAATAATGGATGATGGACAGACAAGAGTATGATGAGTGGATGGACGGGTGGGTGGACAGACAGGCAGCATGATAAACAAACAGACTTTGACTGCATTAGACTAGAATACAGAGAGGGCCTGCATGTATCTTAATAGTTGCCTGATGACTCTGACGA
Organism: Alexandromys fortis; assembly: GCF_014885135.2. Lineage (NCBI taxonomy): Eukaryota > Metazoa > Chordata > Mammalia > Rodentia > Cricetidae > Alexandromys > Alexandromys fortis. Next base: position 622,083 of record NW_026068056.1, read on the forward strand.
CACAGACAGGGCGTGAACTTCACTGCAGGCAGCCTTGTGCTCAGCATTGACAACTTGCTCAAGGTTGCCCTCTACTGAAGCACACCATTTTCCACACAGATGCCCCTCCCACAGTGTGTTCTCTTCCAGCTTGATCCACGAAATAAACATTGCTTTAAGATGCAAGAGTTCACGGGACTTTGTTCCCTTTGCCCTTTATTGCCACCGGCTGTCAAAACCTGTATCGGAATCCCAGAAAAACCAAAAGTGACATGGTACATTAATCCCTGTGAGAGAAACAATATCCATTCATATTTTATGGCAGATAAGTGGGCTAATCAAACATTCATCCAGTGCTCACCAGCAAGCACCTCTGTGCTCCTTAGCCAAGCTGCAAGTGCCCTTCCCATATGCTCCCAGGCAGAGCCTGCTTCCTCCTTAGTACCAGTCCCTGAGCTGAAGTTAAAGACCTGCTCATCCAGCCTCCGTTGAACCTGTAAGCCAGTGCCTGCCCATCAATGCCTACAGTTATTTAAGTAGAACCCTGCTGTCCTTAGCATCTGCTCTGAGTACTATGTGAGTAATTGTGAGTAAATAGCATCCTTTAGACTAGAGAGACCATCAGAAACCTTTCCAGCTTGGGCCCAGCAGAGTGCTTCCTGCAAAGAAAGGGGCTGGAAAGGAGAACTGTTCTGCATCAATGAGGCAGTGACCTGAGAATACACTCTCAGCATTCACAAGTGCACCCATGGAGCAGGCTTTAAGAAGCACCCAAGGTTGGAGAGATGCTCTGCAGTTAAGATCACTGACGACTCTTCCAGAGGACCCAGGTACCATTCCCAGCACCCGCATGGCAACTCAAAGCCATCTGTAACTCCAGTTCCAGGGGCACTGATGCCCTCTTCTGGCCTCTGCAGGCACCAGGCAAAACTCTCACACACATAAAATAGTAAAACAAAAGTGTGCTCCTTGGACACTCAAAGAAATCTAGAAATTTGTCTGAAGGAGATGGAACCTCCAGATCTGAATGTTGGCAACAGGTTCAACAAAGCTGTCTAAGCCAAAGAAATAAGAAATATCCCAGGGCTGGAGAGATGGCTCAGTGGTTAAGAGCATTGCCTGCTCTTCCAAAGGTCCTGAGTTCAATTCCTAGCAACCACATGGTGGCTCACAACCATCTGTAATGAGATCTGGTGCCCTTTTCTGGCCTGCAGGCATACACACAGACAGGAAAGAAAGAAAGAAAGAAAGAAAGAAAGAAAGAAAGAAAGAAAGAAAGAAAGAAAGAAAGAAAGAAAGAAAGGAAGGAAGGAAGGAAGGAAGGAAGGAAGGAAGGAAGGAAGGAAAGAAAGAAAGATCCCATATTGTATCCGTGTACTTTTGTCCAGAACACTTAATGAGAAGAGGATTCAGCAAACAAGCTACATCCCTTCTGTGCCAGGTCCAGCCCCAACTTCCTCAGAAGGGTTATACTTCCCATCTTTCTGGTCCTCTCCCTTGACTGCTTGCTAATTTCTTTTCATTCCACAGTACTGCATCTGTCTAACAAAGCATTTGCACATTCAAAGGACATTGATTAGGGGCAGGGCTGGAAATGGAGACCTATAGTTTGGTCAAATTTTCATATATTTATACAATGTATTTTGCTCATATCTATCCACCACTGTCTCCTCCAACTTCCACTAGTGTCCCACACCACAGCCTCCTTTCCTGTTGTTTCTAATAAGCCCTGAGTCTGATTTGTGCTGCCCATGGTGCAAGCATACGTGGTAGCTATCCACTGGGACATGGACTCCCTGTTAACAGTCACATCCCCAAAGTGACTCCCTCCCAGCCTTCAGTGGCTAATAGTTTATCTGCCCAGGATGAGGCCATGAGGGCCCTGCCCCTAATTGGAATTCTGGCTAGCTTGATCTTGTGCGGATCCTGTGCAGGCAAGCACAGCTGCTGTGCCTTGATGCTTGCAACAGCACCATGCCCAGAAGTCAGCATTGACAACTCCCATCACCAACCACCTCTTAGGCTCTTTCTTCCCCCTCTTCAGCCATGTTCCCTGAGCCCTGAATCAAGGGCTGGTGACAGTTCTTGATGGCCTGTTCCAGAAGTGCCCAGTCCAGCCCCACCCATAGCGTACAGCTTGAGGACAATTTTTTTAGTGACTGTTCTGTAAGTCCTGCTAATGAGTTGGTTTCCAGAAGAGAAGGTTGCGTTCATTCATCTATTTCCACTTTAGTGCTTCATATATTAATCAGGAATAGGAAGTTTAGAATAAGGGTCACTGCATTTGACTACTAGTGTAAGAAGTTTTTATATAACCAAGTGGTGCATAATGAATGTGCCAGCAATTGAAACAGGGACAGGTCCCTCATTAGTGGGAAGGCCGTGAGAGAGGCAATTCTTACAGAGTCCTCATTCTCTCTCCTTGATCACCCACATGAGTAGTGTTGTTGGCAGTCGGGATGGTTATATGTAGCTTCCCACCCACTGCCTGGCTGCCTGTGCACAGCTAACCCAAGAGGTCAGAAGCACACGTTCATCCTCGGGGAGCTTCAAGCTGATACCCTCCATCTGCTGTATGTATATGTATGGCAATGAGTGTGTGTACATGTGTGTACATGTGTGTGCATGTGTGTACATGTGTGTACATGTGTGTGCACACACGCATGGGAGGGTTTACACATGTGTGTGTCTATACGGGGGAATGTGTGTGTGCACAAGTATATGGGGGTAAGTGGGTGTGTACACACCTGTGTGAAGGTGAATGCATGTGTGTGCACACATGTATATATATACATGTGTGCATGTGTGTGTGGAGTACAGCTGTCATATCAGTTTTTTTTCCAGTAACTTGCTACCTTAATTTTTTGAGACAGGGTCTCCACTAAACCTGGAGCTCACCAGTTCATACTGGCAGACCACATGCCCCAGGGAGCCTCCTCCCAGTACTGGGACTACAGGCACACACTCCTAGGCCTGATCTTTCTATAGCATGCCTTGGTTATGGTTTTTGCTGGTGTGATAAAACACCATGACCAAAGAAACTTGAGGAGGAAACGGTTTCTTTCACCTTACAGTTCTTAGTCCATCATCCAGGGAAAAATCAGGGAAGGAACTCAAGGCAGGGGTGTGGAGGCGGGAACTGCAGCGGAGCCAGTGGAGAAGTGCTGCTTACTGGCCTGCTCCTTGTGCCTTGCTTGGTCAGCTTTCTTACAGCACCCAGAACCACCAACCTGTAGGTGGCAGCTTTCACAGTGATATGGACCCTCCCCACATCAATTATTAACCAATAAAACGTACCACAAGCTTGCCCGAAGGACAGTCTGGCAGGGGCATTTTCTCAGTCTTCACATGCCCCATCAAGAGGCTGTGAAATACAGGAGCACCCTTTAGGGTGTGTAGCTGGAAGGACACACTGTCTTTCACAGCAGGTACCAGGACAGGACAATGGAGGAGTCAGACCCTATAAACGCTGTGCCCAGATCCAGATCCACTGGGCCTGCAGGCAAGAGAACAGATGGCATGAACTTGCTTTAGAAATCTCAGGACCCAGAAGGTTGAAATCATGAGTATAGATGTGATGTATTCCTTACCCACAAGGCCTTGAGAGGCTCCCCAGGACTGTGTGGGGCAGTTCCAGGGCCCCTCTCACCCCTACCTAGCGAGTCACATCTTCTGTTTGGAGGGGTTGACCTGTTTCTCAGTTCAGTGACTGGAAATGGTCATCAGGTCGATTTGGGGAATGGGCAACAGTCAGCGATTGGTTTCCTGATTAGTGGAGGTCTTGCTGCAAGTACCCATTCGTTCAGGCCTTTCTGTGGAGCATAAGCTAAGTATAGCAAGGCCTTCTTCCAGTTCACCGGGAGTGCCTGGTGAGTATGCCACTGTTGCCTGTGATAAAAGATCTTATAGGAGCACCAAGTGCTCACTCCCAACAGCAGATCTCATTATAGAGGACAGGCAGGCCACTAAACGTGCTAGCTGGCTTCTAGAACAATCTAGGAAGTCACCTGAGGATACCTATTTGGGGCACTTACTTTCTTGACATTTTCTTCTTCCTTTTCCATATAAAGTGGGGCACTCTAGCCTTGGAGCATCCTGAGTGATAGAATTAATCAGCACAAGCCTCCCGCCCTCCCAATGTTAGTATCAGACCACTCTGCGCATGGTGGTGATTTCAGGTTTGGGTAAAATCCAGCACGTGAAACCAAACTAAGCTCTCCAAAGCCCAGGACCAGAGCCATTGGCCCCAATCCTGGGTATTTTTTTCCTTAAAGAGTGAAAAAAAAAAAAACTGAACCCTCGGTAGCCCAGCCTCAGAGCCTCTGAAACTTAGCCCTCTGAGGCTCCCCTGCACTGCCCCTCACTCAAGGCCCCTCCTCCCTCGCCCTCAGTCCCCACCCCCACCTCTCTGCCAGGTCCTTCTCCACCCTGCATTCCCAGTGAATCAGCTTTTGTAGGGTTGTGCCTTTGGTAAGCCTGTGCCGTGAAATTGAAGTCAGTAGAGCCCCAGCGAGAGCGTGTGACTGACTCTGCTCTCCACACACACACATAACTGGCAGGGCAGCCCCACTGTCCCCATCTTGTTTCAGAGCCCAGCTGGGGCAGGCAGGTGCTGAGGGTTAACTGATCACCCTGATTCTAGGCTGTCCATGAGGCTTTGACTCACCTGTGTTCTTGGATGAGGCCACTTCAGAGCCCCGCACCCACACACACTGGCTGCTGTGTTCAGAAGTGGAGTGTGGCCAGGTCATGGTGTCCATTGCCCCTGCTCACACTCTTGTCTTTGTTTTCAGGGAGTATTACATCACCATGGTGAAGTGGGCCACCAGTACCAAGGTCGCTGTGACCTGGCTGAACCGAGCCCAGAATGTGTCCATTCTGACCCTCTGTGACGCCACCACGGGTGTCTGCACTAAGGTATGGGGACAGAGGAGGGGGCAAAGGAATGGTTATAGCATAAAAGGTGGGTTCCAATCAGGTTTAACTCAGCTTGGTCATTGATGCTATGTCCAGCCTCTGGTTTGGTGCCACCTGGTGGTCAAAACAGGTATTGCTACAAACTCCCTGGGCAGATCAGAGCAGCAGCCGTTAAATCCCACTAAGGGGACTTTGCAGACAAGGGTCTGTTTCCTTTCACACTGGCCACTGCTCTGCTGGGAACACTACTCTCCTCACTCTCTGTTTCCCAAAAGAGGAGAGGACTGGTCCAGGACCCGACCCAGCTCAGTCTCAGTCCAAGCATACCTTTCCCCTGAGTCAGGTGCCCCACACAGGTAGGCAGACCAGCAGTGTGTCTCGAAGCAGAAGGCAGCCCAGGGTACCCTTACCTCCTGTCCAGGGCAGCAGACTCTCCCCTCTGTTCTGTAGGCCAGCCTTCCACACTGCTGAGCCACAGCCTTAAGAAAGTCGCCTCATACTGAATTCAAAAGACCAAGTGAAATGCCAGGCAGATCTTCCAGAGACGGCTCTGACCCCAAGTTTCTATTTTCCAGCAAGGAACACCAGGCTTGGGCAGGTTCACTTAGACCTATGACACCACCAGACAGCTCTCAGCACACTGCTGGGGGTGGGGGGCGTCTCTAGGAGGTCACAGTGACTTGATCCTGCCTCTGACACCTTGTTGGGTTGATATTTCCTCTGGGTTGTTCTGACAGGCTTGCTGAAGGGGAGGGTGAGGCAGGCAGGGCTCAGAGCTCAATATCTGTGCTGAACATTCGAATCTTCTCAGTGCCTGTCCTGATGTGGCCACCATGCAGTAGAAGCAGCCACTCTCGCTGCCACAGACAGTGCGGGACCAGCCCCAGGCTGGTGGCACCTCGGGTGGCAGCAACTGAGCAAAGCAGCCACCTGGTGCTTAGGACATGATTTGTTTTATAAATCTTTGCTCACGGCTCCGGGGAGCAACGTTCATGCATGCTTTGACCCATTTTAACTGGCTTTGTTTTCCATGATTGTTTCTTGGAATTGTAAACTGGAATATTGATCACAGTTCCCACTGGCATACGCGCGCGTGCACACACACACACACACACACACACACACCAGTTCCAAGCAGTGCAGCACCTGACACTTGCCCATGAAGGAACATACTGATCAACAGCAGTGGCCAAGTAGACACATGCCCAGCTAGTGTGGCTGCCAGTTGGGCACAGGCTGGCGAGTGGTGATCACCGAGTATTAGAAATACCATCAGCTTCCACAGGTCGGCTCACTGCTGTGGATGGCCCTGGTTGTGAAGGACAGTGGCATTCTCCTTGCCCGAGGACGGTTGTGCTGGGCTGTGAGCCACAGTATGGGACAAAGAGAGCAGGGATTACCTCTACACTGAGAGGCCTGGGTGCCACTTTGTGCAAGCGCAGTTGCCATGTAGGTGTGATTAAATCATTCTCTGTATGGTGCGGTGCGTGCAGGCAAACAAAAGCGCCTTTCTAATGCTCCAATTCCATTTCAGAAACACGAGGATGAAAGCGAAGCTTGGCTCCACAGACAGGTAATTCCGCATGCCGGACACCATGCTCCCATCACCCTGACCCCCTAGCCTGGTGCTTCTCAACCTTCCCAATGCTGCGACCCTTTATTACAGTTCCTGGTGTTGTGGGAACCCCCACACCATAAAGTTATTTTCGTTGCTACTCTATAACTGTAATTTTGCCATTATGAATTGTATTGTAATGATCTGTGTTTTCCAATGGTCTTAGATTACACCTGTGAAAGGGCCATTCAATGCCCCAAAGGGGTTGTGACCCAGGGTTGAGAACCACTGCCCTAACCCTCCACAGGGTGCCACAGTTTTCATATGCAGGAGTCATTTGGGGATCCCCACCTGAGATCATCCAAGTGTGTTTGCTATTGTGATTGGGGCAGTGTGTGCACAGTCGCCTCTTCTTCATCCTCCCGGGATGCTTGCCAGGCAGTTCTGTAGAAGCCAAGTTCCCTGCGGGGGGGGGGGGGTAATCTGGAGGTCACTGCCCCTCGGGACAGTAATGATGAACATCTCGGCTCCCACTCAGATGATGTAGTTGGTGAACTCAGAATAATGTGCCCTGCTGTGGTGTGTAGCGGCAAGCAGATACCGATGTGGCTGGTACTCCAATTCACCCATCCACTCTTAGGCATGGTTTATAGCTGTGGCCTCTCTTGGTGAGACGTTTCCTCAGGAACTTGGACCCCAGAATCATCCCTGAGATTTTTTCTCTCGTCCATTACTCAGAAAGGCATCTTAAAGCAAGCTCTGAAGGCCGAAGATGAAAAGAGGTTGGGGGTTTGAGGTGTGGCTCATTGGTAAAGCACTTATGCGATGTGCGTGAGACTCTCCGTCCAGTCCCCAGCACTGAAAACAAGAATCAGTCAAAGCGGGTCAGGAGGGCCTGGGGAGGTGGCTTAGTGGGTAAGACGCATCCTGCCCTTGGCGAGGACAGGGGTACATAATGCAGCCCCAGCGCCGAGTGGCTCAAAACGGCCAGTAACTCCAGCTCAGGGGGTCAGACACCCTCTTCTGACCTCCAAGGGCCCTCACACTCACGTGCACATACTCACACAAATACACACAATTTTTTATTAAATGAAGCCTTAAAAGTAAGAGCTACCAGGAGAAACTTAGGCAAATCTCCCCGTGATGCATTTTTTTGGCATAACATACCCAGAAAGTGACACCTCGCCCAATGTTTCTGTTGATTCGTCTCATTCCAACATTCTTGCATTAGACCAAGTTCAGAGGACTTTTTTCTCTTTTATTCTTCCCAAGACAATAAAATTATCCTCAAATCATTCTAGAAAAATCAAAGCAGGTTTAAATTCAAAGAATCATTACACAGAGAGAGCTAGGGATGTGGCTCAGCACTTGCTTAGTGTGCCCAAAGCCCCAGGCTCCACTCACAGCCAAGAATATAAAGGAATTATGAGTAAGAAGCACAGGTGTGTATTTTTATTGGCACGGAGATCCGATTTGTTGAACATCCATTTATCACCAGTGGCCCCTGTATGGGTTACTTTTCAGTTGCTATGATGAAACACAATAGCCAAAAACAACTTATGAATGAGCTTATTTAGGCTTATGATTACTGAGGGATAAGGATCCATCATGGTGGGAGGCCTGACAGCCAGAGGGAGACATGTGGCAAGGACAGGAAGCTGAGAACTCACGTCTTCAGCCAGGAACACAAAGAGAGAAAGTACACTAGAAGTGGGGTGAGGCTCTGAACTTTCAAAGCCTGCCCCAGGGACACACTTCCCCTGGAAATACCACCTCCAGCCAAGGACCACATGTTCAAACACTTAAGCCTGTGTAGGACATTTCTTATTCAAACCTCCTGGGTACCTACGTATACTCTGGCGCTCTTGTGACCACATATCTTTTGTCACTTATCTGAGTAAGTAAAATGAAGGAATGAATTAATTTTTGAAAATCAGTGACATTTCTACATATAGACAAAAATCTGAAAAGAAAACAATTCCTTTTACAAAATCTGTGAAAATAATAAAATACTTAGGAATAAGCTTAACCAAAGAGTCAAAGATCTGTTCACTGAAAACTAAAAAATATTGGTGAAAGAAATTGAAAAAAGACACAGATGAAAAGATGTTCTGTGTTTGTAGATTGGAAGATAGACATTAATAAGAAGCCCACACTATCCAGAATAGCCCATGATGCCCTGTCGTCCCTACCAAGAGTCTAAGGGTACTTTACAAAGAAGTAGAAAAGCCCTAAACCTGTGGTGGTTGACATTGGTGGTCAGCTTGACAAGACCTGAAATCCCCTTGGAGACAGGTCTCTGGGCACATGCGAAGACCCACCACGAAACCAGGTAGCCCCAGTGCACAGTGAAGACCCACCACAAAACCAGGCAACCCCAGTGCACAGTGAAGACCCACCACAAAACCAGGCAACCCCAGTACGCAGTGAAGACCCACCACAAAACCAGGCAACCCCAGTGCACAGTGAAGACCCACCACAAAACCAGGCAACCCCAGTGTGCAGTGAAGACCCACTGCAAAACCAGGCAGCCCCGTTCCACAGCTAGAGCCCTAGTCTGAATAACAAAGAGGACATAAACTGAACACCAGCACTCAATGGTCTCTGCTTCCTGGCTGCGGATGCTGTGCGGACAGATGTTCACACTCCTGCTGCCATACTGTCCTGGGATGTCCTGTCCAACTGAATCAGAATAAACCTCCCTGAAGTCGCTTTTCGTGAGGTCATTTTACAACAGAAATTAAAAACTAATACACATGAGATAGGAGGTTAATACTTAAATATATCAGGAATAGAAACAGCTCAAAACTTTTAAGACATTTGACTTTACATGTATGTGTATACCTGAGCACACATATATGACACCATTTGCATGCAATATCTACAAAAGACAGGAGATGATATCAGATCCCTTGGAACTGGTATTACATACAGGTAGTTGTAAACTGCCTTATGAGGTGAACCCCCCTTGTGTCTCCGGAAAAAGCAGCCAGTGCTCCTAATTGTTGAGCCATCTCAACAGTCCAAAGAGACAACTCAATTTTAGAAAATTATATATAGCTCTCTGTCAAAATAGAAAAAAATTGATATGCGTGTTTCAAAAGAAGATGACACAAATGACCAAAAGATACATTGAAAATGCTCTCCGCCACCAGGGTGAAGTCACAAAGTGAAATAACCGCACAGCTGGCAGGTGTTACCAAAAAGACAAAAGATGTGTATTAGCGACAATACGGAGATGCAGGGAACCCTGACAGCCAATTAGCAAGAATGTAATTCAGGAACATCTCTGTGGAAAATATCACGGAGGGTCCTCAAACAGCTAAAACTAAAATCCCATTGCTGGGTGCATGTCACATTCTGTATGACACAGAAATGACTTCCGTGCCACGACATCACAGTGCACAACAGCCAAGACTACCTGACTGTCCATCAAGAGACAGGGAGGTGAAGACGGAAACACGGATAAAACTAGAGGATACAGATAAGTGGCTGAAGCCGGCACGGAGGGTGGACACTCGGGACGTCGGTTATTCATCTCGTTGCTGCAGCAAAATACCTGACAAACTTGAGGAAGGAAGAGTTTATTTGGCTTAGGTGTTGAAGTGATACAATCCACCATGGCAGGACGTCATGGCAGCTGGTCACATGACTGTATCCACAGTCGGGAAGCAGAGAGATAAATGCTGGTACTCAGTGAGCTTCCTCCTTTCTCTCTCTTTATTCAGGCTGGGAACCCAGACCACCGATGGTGTCACCCACAGAGAGTCTTCCAGCAGTTAATCCTGTTGGGAAACACCTCACAGACAGACCCCAAGTTGTACCTCACCAATGTTCTGGGTGGTTCGTAATCCAGGAAAGTTGGCGGTCAGATTAACCACAGTTGACTGCTTGTTCTCCTTCAAAGGACAGATCGGTAGCTGTTGGGAGTGGGTGATGCTGCAGGACTGTTGGTTGGTTTCAGCTTGTTTTCAGGACAGGTCAGCTTGGGAGATTCTAATGCACAGCACGGTTCAGCCGTTAATGTGCTGTGTTCTTTATATCTACACAGGGCTGGAGGGATGGCTCAGTGGTTAAGAGCACTGGTTGCTCCTGCAGAGGACCCAGGTTTGATTCCCAGATGCCACATGGCAGCTCACCAGCCATCTGTAACTCCAGTTCCAGGGGATCTGATGCCCCCTTTCTGGCCTCCAAGGGCTTCTGCAGGCCCATGGTGCACATAGACTCATACAGGCTTGTAGACATAAATTTAAAGAAAGTGAGATTTATTAGTAGATTCCAACTATGCTTGAAATTAGAAGGATATAATGTATGCATTCATTAACTCCATTTGGTCATTCTTCAGTGCATACATATTTCAAAATCATGTTTTTATTGAATAAATATAAATTTTGTCAATTAAAGAATTTTAGCTATAAAAAATGAATCGGCTTACTCTCCATCAGCATATGTTACATGTGGAATGTACCAGGATGTCAATCCTTTATCAAGGTCTACTAATACTCCATTGTATAAATACACTGCCCTCGACACAATCACCTCTTACCAAGGTAGGGCCATGAGAATTTTAGAAATATAAGTAAAGAATATGAAGACGCATAAAAAAATAACAGGACAGAAACTATAGAAAGCACCAGGAGGGCATTCCGGTGAATGAAAGCCTGAAATCCCCTGTGTTTATTTTTCCACAGCTTTTATACCCAACGTAAAAAAAAAAAAACTTTGTTAACATGATACGTAGGACAACTACACAGCCAATCGCTTTATCACTCTGAGACATGAAATCATTAGTATTCTATAGTCTAGGTCACAGGTTCTGAAGACCGCCCTTCCCCTGTCAGACAAGGTGGAAATGGGCCTGCATTTTTCGGCCTCCACAGACATGCCGTCCTGGGGGTCTGGGGACAGATCCTGCAGCTGTCCACTGTCTTCCTCTTCAGCATGGCGGAGCGGCCACAGAGCCAACACCATCTGGATTTCCCTATATTTTCTGACTGGACATCTCACCATGCGGAAGAAAGCCACCAGCTCAGACCTGGGTGTGAATGCTGAACCCCTGAACAGTGCTCGGGGAACCAGCGACATAAATACAGAGGAACAGCGGCGTTAAATTAATTATTTTTACTGTCTTAAAATGTAAATTTTCAATTAACCAGGCAAGTAGCTGATATTTGAAGAAGCAATCGCATTAAGTGTGAGAGGAACCAGAGCTAAAGAAGGCACAGTGCCGTGAACACCCATTTCAGTAAATGCTTATTAAAAGCACCATGTTCCCTATAAGGGCACTCAAAGACAGGTGTTTCCATCCTGGGCTGCCCTGAGAAGCCACAGTGAGGCTATCTACACACCATGGTCCTGAACCCTGCGAGTTGGCCAGGGCTGCCATGACAAGCCTCAGTAAGGCTGACTGCCCACATACCATGATCTGAGACTCTATATATAAGGGGGTCATAACACTTAGGCACTAGAGAAATCCAAGTTCAAATATTTTCCCGATGTATCAATTTCCCCTAAAGGGAAATTTTGGAATTGATCTGCAAGCCTTCTGCATCCTTAATGCTGTGGTGCTGCAGGGCATCATGGGAGCCTATGTAAGGCTGAGCTGCCATCAGCTGCCAGGAAGTCACTGGCTGCCCCTTCAGGATCATGAGCAGTTCTTATCAGAGGCCACAGGCATGACTTAGGGAGATCCACTGAGGCCATACTCCACTATCCAGCCACCTTCTATGCTCTATAACAGCTTCCCGCACACATCCCAGGAGACCCTGTAGACCCGGGGGGTTCCTGTCTGCTCCAAATGACAAGTTTCCCCGTTGTGCTGCTAGCAGGGTGTTTGGACCACAGCAGTGCTACTGGCCTCGGTGACCATAGCCATCGCATGCCCAGACCTCATCGCCTGCTCTTTTCTTTCCATCTCCTTCCTGGAGCCGCAGAGACTGGAAGGCTGGCTGTGGAGAGAGTTGGGCCAGTTAGGCAGCACAGCCAGAAAACCAGACTCCCCCAACATCAAAGAAGAGGTAGAATTGGTATTAAAATCCTGGTGCTCAGGAGCTGGAGAGATGGCTCAGCAGTTAAGAGCATTGCCTGCTCTTCCAAAGGTCCTGAGTTCAATTCCCAGCAACCACATGGTGGCTCACAACCATCTGTAATAAGGTCTGGTGCCCTCTTCTGGCCTTCAGGCATACACACAGACAGAATATTGTATACATAATAAAAAAATAAATATTTTAACAAAAATCCTGGTGCTCACATCAAAAAAGCCTTGCCCTTTGTCATTACTGAACTGAAGAGATGGCACAGCCAGTGAAGGGCTTGTCACGTGAGCATGAAGAGCTGGTTCAACCCCCAGAATCTATACAAACAACACAAGGCATTGTGGGACAAGTTTGCAATCCAGACACTGGGAAGGTGGAGATAGGAGGATCCCTGGAATTCACTGACCATTCAGCCTAGCCAAATCAGCACACCCCCAGCCAGTGAGAGACTCTGTCACAGAACACAGGGTGACAGTATCCTGAGGGAGGACAGTCGAGATTGACATCCAGTCTCCAAACACTTACTACATGAGCGGGTTTCCAAAGACTGGCGGATGCCTTCCTCGGCACATTCTGGAAGGTTCTGGAGAGCAGTGGGCCAGTGACCTCAGAAGCTGAGGCCTCTTCAATATGAGTACCATGCTTCTGTGCAGAATTTATCATATTACATTTAATCTTTGTCCAAAGTGCAAACATGTCCCTCCGAAAACTAGGGTGCTCTTGCCTCGGCCATCCACGGTTGGCAAACAGAAGTTCATCTCAAAAGCCAAATTAACGGCTGTTCGTTTCCACTCCCTCTCCTGTTAAATACCACACTCCCAGCTCTAAATAGAAAAATCAATATTTGCAGATTAAAGGTTTCATTTTATTGCAAATATTCATGAAGATTAAATGTCATTTTAATCACATGTTAGTTCATTGCTCTGAGCACATCGTATTTGCATGTGTGTCTTCACTGTGGGGAAATGAGTTTTTCCTGGGCCAGCTGCGTTTTGTTTACTGGTTGTCCTCGAGCTTGCATTAGCAGGCACTTCCAGAATCACAATATAGATACACCTGCGTCATTGTAGGAGCCAGCTAGTTGGCGTTAACTGACGGAAACCTCCAGACTTTGGCTTCAGAGTGTAGAAGAGATGCTACCGAGCCAGAATCTCTCTCTGCCCATCAGTGGCCACTCCCCACAGGACGGGCTAAGGGCTGCAAGTACCTGCCTGCTCACTCTTAGGGTGCCGGAATAGAGCACAGTAGCAGGACACCCCTCAGGCCTTACTTTCAGCTGGTCGCCCTGACCCCAGGGTTGATTTCAGGATGAAGAGACTGTTGTTCAAATGGATGCACCATCTAGCACCTGCCTCTCTGGGGTGTCCCTAGCAAGAGCCAGGCCCGAAAGGGTTCTGTCTGCTGTCTGCTGTATTAAAATAGATACAACTGATCCGTTGGGCATGCCCCCTCAATGGGTAAATCAGTGTGAGAGAGACTTTATTAAGGAAAGAAGACAGGACTAGAAGAGAGGAGAGCGCTGTCTCTGACTGTCTCTGACTGCTCTTCCCATTTGCCTTTGAGCTCTTGTGCGGCAAAAGTCAGTACAGCAGCTTTGCATGCTCAGGCCTTCACAGCAACGACTGAAGTCCAGTGCGTGTCTTCGGGCCTAGTTCCCACTCCTGAGGTGTGCTTGACGTGTGCCAAAGCCCACTTCCTCATGGATCTTTGCATGCTGTGGGCAGCAGTGTTATCTGACTCTGCCGCGGAATGTGATTTGCAAGTGTGTGGAGGGGCAGTAAATGCACATGTTTGTAGGTGTACACGGGTGTGCACATGAGTGTGTGCATGTGAAGGCCAGAGGCTGATGTCAGGTGTCTCCCCCTCATTTTGGAGATGGGATCCCTCACTGAACCTGAAGCTCAGCAAGCACACTAGGCTGACTGGCCGGTAAACATGGGGGATCCACTTGTCCCTGCTCCCACAGCACTGGGGTCGCAGACTCTTGCTGCTGCTCCCTGCTTTTCACGTGGTTCTGGTGATCTGAAGCCAGGTCCTCGTGCTTGTACATCAGGCGCTCTGCCAACTGAGCCATCTCCAGCCCTGCTCTTTGAATTTGGGTGCCCTTTACTGCCCCTTTCTCCCTCTGCTTTTAGAAAACCCAAACCCACTCTCTAGTCCCAAAGAGAGTGAAAACCACATGCAGAACCCCCAACTTCAGTTCCCTCCCTCATTAGAAATCACACATGAAATACCTGAGGGTGCCCCTCCCCATACTCGCTCTACATGCTCCCATCGGCTTGTGTTGACAGACAGGTCACCTCTGTCCACAGAATGAAGAACCTGTGTTCTCCAAGGACGGCCGCAAGTTCTTCTTTGTCAGAGCGATCCCACAAGGGGGCCGGGGGAAGTTCTACCACATCACCGTGTCATCCTCCCAGGTAAACTCCACTACTTTATGTGCTATTGTGCTATTGGTAGAGTAGCCTCATGGTGAGCACACTCACCCCCGGGACCCTAAGGAGCCCAGGAGGCTGATGTTCACAGATGGCTTCCAAGGATGAGGGCAGCCTGCCATTTGTCCAAATGCAGAGATTCTGAGCCGGGCAGTGGCTGGAGTCAAGACCATGAGCATGGGATATGACATTCCTAGCAACAACAGAGGAATCCAGAACTAGCAATGAGGATTCAAGATGTCCTTCTTGACACCCCCCTTCTCAAGGCTGCTGCTCCAGGTCCTTCATAAGTCTCCCCCTAACCCCAGTGCTGCCGCTACCAAGAGCCAGAAGCATTTCTGATCTTAATGATACTGTAGCTGCCACTCACACTCACTTGTCCTGGTCAGGTGACTTAGGATAAGTGCTGCTGGGCAGGGAAGTGGATATCTGGGAATGCTGCCTACAAGCACGGTCACCATGGGAATAGCTGCCTGGATACTGAGTTTTGAGATCTTTGCCCTGAGATGGATGGTGGGCATGTACTTGGCTCTCTGTGTCACCAGCCCCATCCTCTGTGTGCAAGTTTTATTTTAAAGTTAATTAAAGTGATGAAGAATGGGAGCAAGTATGTAAGATATAATTAAGAAGAAGGCTGTTTGGAAACACTGTGGATAGGAAATGAGAGGTACATGCATACGGTGTGGACCCAGAAGAAAGACCACAGGACAATCCCCTCAAGGAATATCTGGGAGGGAGGAAAGAAGGACCCTGAAATGTCTTGGGTCGGAATGATGACTACTTCCGGCTTAGGCAGACATTTCTGTTTTCTAGTCACTTAATCACATGACTTACAGGATGTTAAAACCTGATTTGAGGGGCTGGAGAGATGGCTTAGTGGTTAAGAGCACTGCCTGCTCTTCCAAAGGTCCTGAGTTCAATTCCCAGCAACCACATGGTGGCTCACAACCATCTGTAGTGAGATCTGGTGCCCTCTTCTGGACTGTAGGCATACACACAGACAGAATACTGAACACAGCAGACAATGAAGACTACTGAGACCTCAAGAACAATGGCAATGGGTTTTTGATCCTACTGCACTTATTGGTTTTGTGGGAGCCTAGGCAGTTTGGATGCTCACCTTACTAGACCTGGATGGAGGTGGGTGGTACTTGGACTTCCCACAGGGCAGGGAACCCTGTTTGCTCTTTGTGCTGACGAGGGAGGGGGACTTGATTGGGGGAGGGGGAGGGAAAGGGGAGGCGGCGGTGGGGAAAAGACAGAAATCTTTAATAAATAAATAAATAAAAAGTAATAAAAAAAAACCTGATTTGATTTGTTCACATTCTCACTGGGGCCATTTTAAGCAAGATTTTAAAAATTATGATGCTTGCATTCAATCCCAGTTTCTAAATTCTTGCAGATGATAAGAAGTTGCTGAGAATTCCTTAGCATCCATCAGAAAGTGATACACCCCCCTGGCTCTAGGCACCCACTCTTGCCCTGGCCTCTGCTTGCAAGCCGAGGACTGCCTGAGGCTGCACTGTTTTCCTGAATCCACAGACGTGTGTGTGCGCGCACACACACACACACACGGTCTGCAGCTCCAAGTGTTGGCCTCCATCACCTGACCTAGGCTCTATCCCCACCACACTGGCTCCCCAGAGTATATGCCATTCAGTACAGCAGTCCACAGTTATACCTCAGCATCCCAGCTGATAATTTGAATGCTGCCTGCACCTGGTACCATGATGGCAGGTCTGAGTGACTAGTGCACAGAGCTCTGGGAGACACCTGAGAAGTACGCTAGCTGAGGAGTCAGCCAGTCCCTGTGGCACCTGGACCCCAGCAAGAATGACAGAGATGATCCGAAGAACTACACTGAGGTCATCCCTCCCAGCTCCTTCCTGGTTTTGCCTCATTTCATCCTTTCCCCTACACTCTCTTTCCACCATCCTGGGCCCTAACACAAACATTAAATTCACAAGTACATGTGTATCTGTAGAACGTGGGATGTGGTACCAGGGACAAACCCTGCAGAGGGACCAAGTAATACTGCCATCAGTGACACTCAGACCAGGGAGTGGGCATCAGAGTCATCACAGACAATGCTGAATTCAAGCCAAGCCACACAAAAGAGAAGTAGGAAGGGGTTAGATATGGCCTCATCCTGACAGGCTCCAGAGTGAGGCACCAAAGCTGTAGCCCAGCATCTCCTCCTAACATCTTGTCTGTATTTCAGCCTAACAGCAGCAATGACAACATCCAATCCATCACCTCTGGGGACTGGGATGTGACCAAGATCCTGTCCTATGATGAGAAGAGGAACAAGATGTGAGTGGGAACTGGGGACTGGGTCCCAGGAGCTGTCTCTTACTGCTAGCAGATGCACTTGTTTTTAGTCAGATGTACTGGAAGAAGAAAAAGCACAACTCAGGAGGCCTCCTCTGCCCCCTAGATCATAGCACTCACCCTTGCTTCATTGTGAACCCAGGTACTGTCTCAGCCAACTGCCAAAGCTACAAGGCATGGTGACAAAAGGAAGCTTGTACACACCAGTGAGGCGACATGAATTCACAGAGATAGCCGTGCTGTATCAACTGTTTACTGAGTCCCTGTAGACCTGGGCACAGGCTGAGAGCATGCCCAGCATGCTCTCACTATTATGGTGGTTGTTAGGATAGGTATGCTTGCCCATTTAAAGACAAACTAACACATGTGCTGGGAAGCTGGTTCCATTGTTAAAGTGCTTGCTGTGTAAGCATGAAGACCTGAGTTCAATCCCCAGGACCCACATAAAAAGCCAGGCATGGTGGCATGTGCTTGTAATCCCAGTGCTGGGAAGGTGGGGTGCTGGAGCTCACTGGTCAACAAGTCTCACGTAATCAGTAAGCCAAGTGCCAATGTGAAATCCTGTCTCAAAACCAGGCTGGGCATTGGTTGCGCATGCCTTTAATCCCAGCACTCGGGAGGCAGAGGCAGATGAATCCCTGTGAGTTCGAAGCCAACCTGGTCTACAAGAGCTAGTTTCAGGACAGCCAGGACTGTTACACAGGAAAACCCTGTCTTGAAAAAACAAGAAAGAAAAGAAAGAAAGAAAGAAAGAAAGGAAGGAAGGAAGGAAGGAAGGAAGGAAGGAAGGAAGGAAGGAAAGAAAGAAAGAAAGAAAGAAAGAAAGAAAGAAAGAAAGAAAGAAAGAAAAAGAAAACCAGATGGACAGATCCTGAGAAATGATACCCAAGGTCAGTCCATGGCCTCTGCAAGCAAGCGCACACACATGCACCTGTATATACATATACTTGCATGCACACATGCATGCACCTATGTGCACATACACACATAAAATAAAAATAAATACCAAAGTGAAAAGACATTAAGCTGCTTTCTCTGTCTTATTCAGTGGCTGACAGAGGGGAGCTGGGCTTTACTGTGTAGGAGTCCAGGCCCAGTCCCATACCTGATGCCTCTTGGCCTCGCTGCTCACTCGGGGGTCACTCTCAGGCTTAGGAGAAAACCAGAAGACATGCATTTCCCAGACAAGTTTTTATTGGGTCGTATAAAGTCTTCTCTAGTCCTTGCCCATCAGGAGGTTTCTAATCTGTAGGAAAGGAAGACGGCATGTCACATCTAGGTGTGTACTGACCCATGGTCACACCTAGGTGTGTACTGACCCCATGTTCACATTTAGTTGAGTATTGACCCATGTTCACATCTAGGTGTGTACTGACCCCATGGTCACTTCTAGGTGTGTACTGACCCCATGTTCACACCTAGGTGTGTACTGACCCATGGTCACATCTGTTTGTATACTGCCGCTGCCCTCACTGCTGCACAGAACCAAGAGCTTTGGGACCAGGGCCAGGACAGGAGGTACCTGATGCTGACAGCGTGTCCCTCTGCCTGTAGCATCTGGTTTTCCCCTGCTGTGATCATGAGTGTGCCCAGACCTAATGTGAGCATTGCTTTTATGTGGGCCACAGTCCCTGAGAGACACTGTGAAGGTGCCAGGGTAGGGCTTGTGGCCTGCACATGTGTCCTGAGGCAAGCTAACTGTGTATACCTTTCCCATCTCCACAGCTATTTCCTGAGCACAGAGGATCTGCCGCGGAGACGACAGCTCTACAGGTAACTGACTCCCAGGCCGGCAGAGGCCTGCTGGCTGCACTGCCCACAGCTCTGCTGCAGATAGGAGACAGCAAGGGCAGCTGAGTAACTAGAAGGTGTGGAGAGAAGCCACCCAACCCAAGGCCTCAAGTCCTATTTCTGCTTTGGCCAAATTGGTACACACACACACACACTTCTTTTCTCCTCTTGAAGGACTCTGCCTGTCTTGCCCTATATTCAAGTGTTACCTTGGCAGATTGTCCCCATCAGTGTGTTTTGAGGACAGCTGCATCTGGGACTCGACCAGTGGCTGAGTAGAAAGGAGGCTGGCTTTGCCATCTCCCCCCACGCCCAAGTTCCACGACCTCAAATGATGTAGAAACTGGATAAACAAGCTTGGAACCCAGAAAGAGACCAAATCTAAGGTCACCGTCTCAGCAGTTCATCCTGTTGACCCCCTTACTGATCTCACGGGAGAGGGAAACTTGATTTTTGTTAGTTTGGGGGAGAGGAGAAGGAACAATGGGTGTTTCTAGACACTTTAACTAGGAGAGCTGCAGCTGGCTGCTTTCTTAGTATACAATGATCACTGGAAGGGGCATCAGGCAGTATGAACCAGAGACGCTAGAGAAGTCCCCAGCGCACAGAGGTCTCCCCTCCAGCCAGTGGGCTCCATGCTGAGTTTAAAGCTGACATGCGTGGCCAGAGCCCTGCGATCATGGACCTGCTTTTCTCTGTAGACTTCACCACTATGGGCCTACTGTGGTCATGAAAGTCAGGCTACCCCCTTTATAAAAAGCAGGAAGGCAGCCTGCTGCCCCTTCCCTGGGACCTGTAGCATCTGTCTCCTATGACACCTTCAGTCACAGGAGGTGCAGCTCCACCTTGAAAGATATGCTTAGAGAGGAACGTTTCGATCTAGATGAAACCTGAGTGTGGTGGTCCCAGGTGGCATCTTCAGTTGCTCTCTCACTCCCGTCATTCCCAAGCAAGAAGCAACATCTCCACCCTTCCGCTGTCAGGAGAACTGTGTTCTGGAAGCAATCAGTACTAGTCCCTTGACGTTCATAGAGCTCCTTCCCATTGCTCTTGGCACTCAAGGAATGTGGGAGTCAAAACTGCTCCCGAATTGCCACTCACATGGGTGGAAAGTTCTCTATAATTATGCCCAAGACCACTGTAAGCACCGAAGATTGATTATTCAAAGTGATGGCTCTCACGACTTCCTTAGGTGAAGCACCCACGGCACCGTCAGGTGAGGGTACCCGTGACAGCACCAGTTGATAGTAACCATGACCACCACCAGATGACGATGGTAGCCTTGACCATGTGATAGTACCCATAACCAGACTGGGCAGTGGCATTCATAACTGTAGTCCCTACACCTTGGTCACACCTAGCCTGCAGTTTCACTGGTGGTCAAATAGTTGCCATCCGGGACTGGAAGGACTGAGAGGTCTCCAGAGTCTGTGAGTTAGGAAGGCTCCTTGGACGTGGAGTTAGGTATCCACAGGATGCTGATGGGAGTAAAGCGTAAGGGATTAGCAGCAGGAGTTACGGGGTAGCCTCGGAGGAGAGGTCCCTGCTAGTGCTCATTCCCTGCCTCGGTTCTCACTGGCCCTTTGTTCTTCCAGCGCCAACACAGTCGATGACTTCAACAGGCAGTGTCTGTCCTGCGACCTCGTGGAGAACTGCACCTACTTCAGCGCAACCTTCAGCCATAACATGGACTTCTTCTTGCTCAAGTGCGAAGGTGAGTGGTCATCACCTCACACCCGTCTCAGGTGGATGCTGAGGTCTGCAGGCAGGAGCACAGATGGGTGTGATGGGAACATGGTGGAATGGGGGACCAGGGGCACTACTCATGAGGCAGGACCACATTCACTACATTCCCTGCAAAGACTAAAGCTCATGGGGGTGGGGGGGTCTCTGTATTGACCTACATCACACCTCCCATTGTCCATAAAAGAACAGTAAGCTCTGAGCTACTTGGGGTACCTAGCACATAACTGTGCCTGCGTTGTCTATAAAAATGAAAAAACAGTCCCAAGATCTAGCTTTCCAATATTGAGGTTTGGTTTATACAGAGAGCCACAGAAATATACAATGCAAGTTCTTAAAGCCCAATTTGTTGATCCCAAGCACACAAGTGATCGTGTGTGTGTATGCACCTGTATGCACATGTGTACTGTGATGCACAGGTAGAGGTCAGAGAACAACTTTAAGGAGTTGATTCTCTCCTTCCACCATGTGAGTTCTAGGAGTAGGACTCGAGTTGTCGGGCTAATGGCAAGCACTTTTGTCTGCTGAGCTATCTCACTGGCCCGTGTGCAAGTGTGGTTTTTTTTTAATCCCACCAACCAGAATATTGAACAAGTAACTTCAGAAAATGTTTTTGCATCTTGTTCTTGTCTGTTGGAATGATTGTAAGAAGGTACGAAATAAATGTGGTCTTACACAAAGAAGTCTCAGAGAACTAGACCTATTGCAATCCCTTCAAGAGTGGGTACATGCGCTAAAGGAGGGGGCTGAGATCAAGAGCAGGCCCCTCTCTTTCTAAAGTGGCAGTCCTGGCAGTCACAGGTAGAGGGGATGATTTTGTGTGGTAGTGTCTTACATAGCCTGCTGGCTCCTGCGTAGCTCAGAAACATGTGAAAAGCTGAGGCCCCCGATGCTCTTCCAAGATGAAGGTGATCCTGGTACAGGCTTTCTAAAGCACATTATCCCCTGAAGCCTCCTTGGCCAAGCTCCCAACTCCTGGGCTTCTCAGACAGGTGCCTACAATAGGAGCTCAGTTTCCCATCTCTGTTGATGACTGAGGGTGTCCAGACTGTGGTACTACAGTGTGTGCTAACAGTTTCTAGTCCTGAGCAAGTCCAGTTCCAACTTAAGGGGGTTGATGCCCACCTCATGAATTTGTCCCCTATGAGAGTCTAGTTACCAAAAGCAAATGAGTGGAACTAGAAAAAAAAATCATCCTGAGTGAGGTAATCCAGACCCAGAAAGAGAAATATGGCATTAGTTCACTTCTGAGTGGATATTAGCTGCTAAGTCAATGATAATCACTACAGTTTTGTCCAAAGGCAAATGGTAGTTTGTAAAAGTAAAGGAGGAAACCCCATGTTAGGATGAAGTGGTGAGGTGTTTCATTTTAGTTGGGCATGTTAGTTATGTGAGCCAAATGGGACTTTTGATTGCTGGACTTCAAAATTTTGGTAGCTGGACGTTGGTGGTCAGCCTCTGGAGGAAAAAGTGGCAAAATAAGGGAATAGACCTTGGTGTCAGATACAGAATAAGGAACCAATGGGTACAAATAGATCTCATTAAAGAAAGGGAAATAGGCTGGGTGATGGTGGCATGCCTTTAATCCCAGCGCACAGAGCCAGAGGCAGGAGGATCTCTGAGTTTGAGGCCAGCTTGGTCTACAGAGTGAGTTTCTAAAATAAGGTGGAAAGTGATTGAAGATGGCCACCAATGTCAACCTCTGGCTTCCAGTTATGCAACATACTTATACATGTGAGCACAACACATATTCTAATAATGATAATAATAATAATTAATAAAAAAGAAAGTACTAAAACAAAGATCAGAAGACCAGCCCCACTTGGAGAGAAGTAGCTGGACATAGGACTGAAGATGAATCCAGGCTCAGTGAACACATATATCATGAGGACTCCATTGGAGATGTCGTGGGGATTGACTTGTGATGTCTGCCACATACCATGATGAGGGAGGAGCTGGCAGCCACCGGGCCTATGTCTATCACACCTGGGATGTTCAGTCCCTGAGAACAAATGGACACCCCCTTTACAAAGTAAGCTTCGCGTTCCAGTTCATCGGGGATTGCAGCGGCAAGCTGCACCCTAACCCACTCCTACTGCCGAGTGAGGCAAGGCAGGCTATGGTTACAGACCTAAACCCCTAAGGCATCATGGTCCCTTGAGATGAGAAAGCAGTATGCCAGGAAGAGGCAGACATGAAGGCTGCTGCCTAACGGACTAGGCATGACGAGCCTAGACATCCCCTGAGGGCTTCTGATTCTAGTCCCCTCTGTCTGCTACGCGGCTTTTGGGTTAGGCAGCGAACATCCTCCAAGGTGACTCATTATGTTGCACTTTGGATATCGAATGATCCCCAAGGTCCTATACTAAAGGCATGCTTAGCGACCTGTAGAACTGTGGGGAGGTGGACCTTTAGGAGTGTGGACTAAAGGAAGAAGTTAGGTCATTGAGGGAATGCCCTTGAAAGGGACACTAGAGCCCTGGAACCATCCTGTCTCCCTTTCACTTCCTAGGTCGCTATGAGCTAATAAACTGTGATCTGATGCCTTTCTACCTTGATGCTCAGGCTTCCCGTAGGCTCTGATACAAGGGAGCCAAGCAGCCGTGAACTGAAATCTGGGGCCATGACCTAAATAAGCCTCTCTTCTTTACAATCTAGAGTTTGGGCACAGCAACCAGCACCCTGCTCTGTGCTAAATCAGCAGTGTAAGCAGGAGTACCCGATTATCTGAGTCGCCCCAGAGCTGTGAAAATAATAAGTAGCCTGTGTCTTCATTGATAACGGTGTACCATCATTTTCAGATGTAGAATGGTATCAGCTCCCAGAACAGAGTTAAAAACAAATGGTTGGAATGGCAAAATGGCTAGGTAGGCAAAGGCACTTGCCGCCAAACCTGAAAACTGAGTTCTTTCCCTGGAATGTATATAATTGGTGGGAAGAGAGAACCACCTGCCTTCCCCCACCTTCCACATGCATGCTGTGACATGCATGTACCCACGTACATACATATATCTGCACACAAACTAAAGCAGCGTTCAGAAATCATTTGATAAACATGAATGCCTTGCTTCTGTAAGCTGCCTTGTCCTCTGGACGACTCTCACGCTGAGTTTCTGAGGCATTAACCTTGGCTGCCCTTTTTAATGTTGAATTTGTCCGTGTGGATGTTTAAAACCAGGCTTGAGGCTCCTTGGAGCATTGCTAGTGGGTTCGTGAGAACATCTGCTCGCTCTCTCAAACATTTGGAGAATTCCCTGTGAGGCTGTGTATACAAAGAGTAGGGAGGGGAATCCTGAGGCAGGCTGTGTCCTCAGTGGAAGTTCCATGAATAGTTCAGATTGTCTCCCTCAACCATAGTGGAAGCCCAGCCCCCAAACACACCCAGTAAGACCATGCTACTCCTCGGTGACCATGAAGCAGATGTTACTCAGCATCCTGCTGGTACCTTCCCCACTACTGGACCAGTGTGGTGCTCTGGCCCTTGGTGGCTGTATACCTGCCCGCAGGATGAGAGGGTGTGTTCTACCTGTCTAACCTGAACCGTCCATTGAAAGCAGTGCCATTCTGTCTGAGAGCAGCGCCTTTAAAATGCGCCCATTCCTCTCCTTTCCAGACTGCTTGCTGTGGTAGGAAAGGCTTTGTTGCCAATCACTTGGCCGTGGGATCTCTGCCAGACTTTGCTCGTGGTTGGGCGACTACAGTGTGTTTCACACTATGCATTTCCATGCGAGATGGCTTCCCCAGAGCCATGTTTCCCTTCTCTGGGTATTTCCAGAAGGAATAGAGAAATGAAAGATCAATAGTGTCCCTGAACCACTAGGGGGAAGGGAGCACAAACCTCAGGTGATGCTTTTGATGGTGAATATGAATGGGTAGCACAGAACGAGAAAGCCGGGGCCAGGTATATGTGGTACCCTTGGTTAGAGAGGCGGCTGTGAGGAACAGAGCACGTGCTTAACTTCCAGAATGTGAGTTCTGAAACACCAGAAAAGGTAGAGGTGGCCAAGGCCAGGCAGGAGCGAGAGCTGACCGTGAGTCATGGGGTTAGGAGTTATAAGGATCCCACCCCGATCTCCAAGCCGCCACCCCCCACAGTGCTCACACACTTCAGGAGACCTGGCCATGGAGCCTTTAGAGTGGACCGTGAGCCCAAGCAGAAGGGAACTTTGTTCAGGCTACCACCACTGTGAGTGACAGCCCACCTCATCATCTCCACCCCCGGGGCCCTGACACCAGCATCTTCAGCGACCAGTGTGAGTACAAAGACCCGGACATGAGAGTGCTAAGGACCAGCAATGCTTATGAGAACGGGGTGCAAGGCCTTATTAGCATGAGGGAAGAGTACCCCAGGCAGAGGAGTTGAAACTCACCTCCACCAGTTACAGGAAGGCTGACTGCAGCCATCCCCAGATCCCAGAAAGTACCATCTTGTTGACCAGAGAGCAGGCATTGGGGAAATGTAATCAGCTGTTGGAGCCTAACACCTTTACCAGAGTGACTGAAGTTCAAAAGGCGCACCAAATAGACTGACTAGGCTCAGTGATCCCCAGTTTCCTGGGGGAAACCCGAGGTATTGTTGAATGTACATCAGCAAAGGCCTGTACTGCAGCCCAGGGTGCTCTCAAACTCCTCATCCTCCTGCTTCAGCCTCCAAAGTGCTAAGATCCCAGATTTCACCACACTGGGAGATGTCTGCTCTGAGACCATCCCACACACCCTAAAATCTTCTCCTTTGGGAATAATGAGGACCAGAGAAGCGCCAAACGGGGCCAGAGAGCAGGCAGCTTGTGGGTTTCCAGAGGCACACACAACTTGACAAAGTTGAAAATTACAAGAACACAAGAGCTGAGGCTCACAGAATCGAGACATGTAAAGTGTTTGTAGAGACTGGGAGAAGACAGGGCAGAGAATGAACCAAGGCTTAATGGGGAGATGCCCGGGCACTGGAAAAAGAAAATGCCAGCTGAACATGGCTGGAAGAACAGTAGGCTGGGCATGATGGTGCAGCTGGGGTCCCACACTGGGATCAGGAGCTCCAGGACAACTTCAGGTGTGTGGGGAGTCCGAGGCCAGCCTACACACATCTTACTGATCTTGGAAGATAAGCAGGCTTGAGCTCTGTTTGGTACTTGGAGGGGACAACCCTGTATCATAAAAACAAGAAAAAACAGAGACGGGGAGGAGAGGGAGAAGGAGAGAGAGAGAGAGAGAGAGAGAGAGAGAGAGAGAGAGAGAGAGAGAGAGAGAGAGAGAGAGGAGAGGGAGAGAGAGAAAATCACCCAGTAGTTTAAATCCTCGAGGACCTAGATTTGCTCCCAGCACCCACATCAAGGCTCACAACCATCCATAACTCCAGTCCCAGGAGATCTGATGGCATCTTCTAACCTCGACAGGCACTAGACATGTACATGGTGCACACACATACATGCATGCAAAGCACTCATAAATATATAACAAATTTTTGATGGATAGAAAACATATGACTTATCAATTAGGGCTTGGTGATAAAAACTGCAGCCTTTTATTAACCAGCTTCAGCATGCATGAAACTCTGCCAGACCACAGAAGTGCTCTGTCCCGAGTCATCGATGGACTAAGTGCCCAGAGACGTAGTAATGCCTATAACACATCACTGACCTTTTTGTCAGCCCTCACTGTCACATAAAACCTCTGAGACACAGCTCCTGAGTCTTCTCAGCCACAATGCCTGTCTCCTTCCTCAGGGCTCCAGAAGTATTGTTTGCCCTCAGAGGCAGGGCCTGTCTCCCAGGCCTCTGCCCAGCAGCCTTTCTGTATTCAGGCCGCTATAACGAAATCCTGTAAATCAGGTAGCCTCCTACCACTGAAAGTGTTCTCAAGCCGTGGAGGCTGCCTGTCAAACATCAAGGCAGAATGACAGTTTGCTTAGAGTTACCTCACGACCTCCTCAAAGACTCTACCTTTGAGGGAGAGGGGGGTTTGCAATGCTTCTCTTTTTGAGTGTACATGAATGTTCAATCAGTGCCTCATCATGGAATGGTGGAGTAAGTTGGCTATTTGCTGACTTGATTCCCAAGCATCACAGTTTTCCAGTGGGGCTCCCAAGACTGTGCCAGCCCCCTGCAGACACAGGAAACATGCACATCCTCATCTTTGCTGATAGACACCCACCTGGCACCTCTTAAAGCACGCCTCACTCTCTCCACCCTTCACCCTGATTCACCTTCCCACCCAGCGTGTGCCCCCTGGCCTAGGTACTTCGGTTAGTGTTTTTGAACACCCATCCTCCCCATTCATGCGTAGGTCTGGCACATGTCAGGTCTCATTCCATCTCCAGCTTCAGTTCAGCATTGAGAGCCATACCCTGTGCACTAGAACATTCCGTCAGTGGACTTCTGAGTGACAGGGAACAGTATAGTCCTAGTTCAATGTCATAGTTGTAGGGGACTGGAACGATGGCCTACCTGTTGAGAGCATGTATTGCTTGCAGAAGACCCAGCTTCAGTGCCCAGCACCCATGTTGAGTGGCTCACAATCATCTGTAACTGCAGATCCTTGGAATCTGGCGTCTTCTTCTGGCTCCAAAGAGAACTGCACTCAAGTGCACATCCACACACACACACTGATACACATGATGAAAAATAAATACAAAAACTTTTTATAAATCACAGTTGTGCCCTAGGACTTCCTAGAAACGAGGCCAGTTCATATGCCACTGGGAGGGAGAGAGTACTGTGAAATCTGCCCCTCATGATGTGATGATAAAATGGTCTATAAAATATTGTTATTTAGTCATTAAAACACACTTACAAGATGTA
Organism: Alexandromys fortis; assembly: GCF_014885135.2. Lineage (NCBI taxonomy): Eukaryota > Metazoa > Chordata > Mammalia > Rodentia > Cricetidae > Alexandromys > Alexandromys fortis. Next base: position 649,666 of record NW_026068056.1, read on the forward strand.
GAATGATGGACCCTGTTCTGAGTGAGTCATACAGATGGCTGTAGGCCTCTGGGCATGCTTGGGCACTGCTGCTCATCCTGGCTTGTCGATCCAGGTTTGGAGAACTGCATTCCACTCAACTTGATGAGGCCCTTGGAGCGATGCCATCACTGTGTGCCGTACATAGGTGTCATGCACGTGATGACCACTGATGTGCAAGGCTCCTGTACCTGATGTACCAGGGCTCATCGCCAGAAGCAGACACCAGTGACCGGAATGCTTCAGAGGATCCCTCTGGACCTTTTTATGAGAGTCAGAATCCTTACCATGCAGGAGTCTATAATGGCCTCTTCCCTGGCTGCCGCGATAGCGCACTATAGGGTCCATCTCAGGGTCCACACAGGTTCTTCCTCCAGGCATCGCTGCCTCTGGCCTCAGGCTCCAGTGTTTGTTTTAATCATGAGAAACTAAATGCATCCAAGTAGATTCTGAATATTGTTCAAAACCTGCCCATCTATGAGTTCAGATTTATTGGGTAAATTTCACTCAACTGTTGCCAGGCACCCAAGACGGTACCAAGTTCATCTTCCTCTGCTAGTGGCTGACCTGACAAAATCTAGGATCGCCTGGGATATGGGCCTTCAGGCATGTCTGTGAGCTTGCTTGTGAGGGACTGTCTTGATTGCATTAATTGCTATGGGAAAACCCACCCACGGTGGGTGACACTATGTCCGGGCTGGGATTCTGGACTGTGCAAACGGAGAGAGGGAACTGGGCAGCATCCAGCATCCACTGCTCTCTTTTCCTGACTGTGGATGTGATGGGACACCAGCTCCTTTAAGCTCCTGCCACTACTGCCATCTCACCTCGAGGCAGAATAAGCCCTTTCTCCCTTAAGCTGCAGTTGTCTGGATGTCATATCTCAGTAAACAAGGAAAGACGCTAAGGCAGTGATCACTGGGAAAGTTCACCTCTTGAAGTGGACAAGGAGGCAGTGCTCCCTCCCAGACCAAAGAGCTCTTGTCCCAGCGAACACTGCTGGTATGTCCTAGTCAACAGAGCATCTGCCAGCCTCTTCTGCCAGCATCCAGAAGTTGGTAGCTTTCTTTTTCTTAACTAGGTAACATTTTACCTTACAGCCTGTTACAGATGAATTTGTTCAGTGGGAGACATCCATTAGAGTCCTTTCTTTTTTAATGATTTATTTTATGTATATTGTTGTTTCACCTGCATGTAAGTCTGTGCATGTCAGATCTTGGAATTATAGACAGTTGTGAGCTTCCATGTGGGTGTTGGGAATTGAACCCAGGTCGTCTAAGAAGAAAAGTCAGTGTTCTTATCCACTGAGCCATCTCTCCAGTCCTGAGGTTTTCTTTTTAATGACAAGAAAGCTCGGGAGGATTAGGGAGTCACACAGTGACTGCCGTGCTTCCTGGAAATCAGAACCTCACGATCCGCTGCTTGGGTTGGCTGTTAGCTGACCTCTTGTCCCTCAGTTAGACAGGGACATGGCTGTATGGCCAGCTAGCTCAAGATGCTGGCATTTCTTCTCAGTGATTCGGTGCGTCTCTCACTTCATTATCCCAAATTAAAATCACTTGAAGTCATTGATCATGTGACCTTGCAAAGGCACATACCATCCAGCTGAAAATGTGAGGACCACTCAGTGGTGGGGGTGAGGGGGGCACCTCTGCAGCTGCACTGTTTCCCCTAAGCAGGCCATGACCTTCCCATCCCTCAGACATCCAGTGTTTGGCTGAGAAGCTTCTGTGTGTGGTCAGTGAACACAGTGCTGGAATGGGGGGTGGCACACCACCACTGCCTCTGACGGGCTGAAGGGGTGAGAAGAGGACACTTAAAAAAAAACTGGCATTCCATACTATGGATGCTGTGAATCTTCTACTACATCAGGGTACTCTACTGCTGCATCCCGCAAAGCCTGCTAAAGCCAAGCAACTCCGTGTGCCTCAGGGCTGCTGACACACTTAGGCCTGAATCCACAGGGGTGGAATGGCTTGGAGGCCATCTATCTCTGCAAGGTCATTGCTCACCTTCTCTCTCCCCAGCAACCAAAGCACACACACACCCATGTCACAGATGAAAGAGTCAGGCCCGTGGCACCAGCGGGCGGGGCAAGAGCCTGGTCTTCCAAGCCCTAAGCATGTCAGAGGCCCACAAGTGCAGGAAGTGGAAAGGAATTTCCTAAATCTCTTACAGATCTCCTTGTGGAAGCCCTGGGTACAACCAGACACAAGAGGGCACTGCAGCCCTGCACATTGGTCTCCACAGGCTTCGCCTACTGGGGCTTATGTGGTTCCTATTTCCTAGTGTCAGGATTTCCCAGTGTCTGACTTCCTGGGGGCCACGGGAGAACTGAGCCCTGGCTTAGATAAGGCCTCCTGTGGTACCCTCTGTCAGGCAGATGTTGAATTTGACGTCAGACACATGAAGATGAAACAGAGGGAGGCCCTGCCCTCGGAAGCCCAGAGTCTAGGATAAGAAAAAGTGGGGGAACCTTAAATGAAGGATGGCTGGCTGCAGGTTACCAACATGTCCCTACAGAGCCTCAGCTCCAGTCGGGCTCTCTCTCTCTCATGGTGGGGCTGTGAGGGTCTGTGAACAGTTCAGAAGGATGAAGGGCATGGGGGACTATACAATGTGGCACAGTCTGGGAAAAAAAAACCCACAAGCACTTGTTTTAACTGTCAGTCTTACATAAAGTAGAATCATGTTGAAGAAGAGTCTCAGTAGGGGATTGTCTAGACCAGGTTGGCCTGTGGGTACGTCTGAGAGGGGTTTTCTTAACTGGGTTGCTTAGGGTAGGAAGACCATCCTGAATGTGGGCGGCACCATTTCATGGGCTGGACCCTGGACTGGATGAGAAGCAGAGCGTAGGATGAGCTGGGTACAAGCATGCGGACATTTATTCTTTACTGGCAGCTGTCATGTGACCAGATGCTTTCCAAGGACCATGGGGATATTCAGATACACAGTTCTCTGTTAGATCACCAACAATGGTTCAAAACACAGGAAATAAAGAGACAGGGAAACACTAGCCTGGCCGGGCAAACCCTTGCCTGCCCACCCTCAGACATGCCGTGCCACAAGCAGAGGTGCCCTGTGACAACAAAGGGTTGGGAGGGAGGTTATGCAAGACAGGGAATGCTGGCCCCCACCAGAAGGATTCCCACGGGCCACCAGGGGTACAGTCCTGCAGATGCTGTGACCTTGGCCTGCAGACTGTGGGCACACCCCTCCAGGCCCTTCCCAGACATCTGAAACGCCACTCTGACTTGAGGCCTGCTGAAAGGAACTTGTGGTAAGGCAGCCACCGCTCTAGAAACACCTCCCTGGCTCTGCTGAAGAGGCTTTCCCTGAAGCGTGTCACCGGGCCTCAGTGCCCACCCTCCCTGCCTCACCTGTCTCTGCAAGTTGAGTGCTGCAAGGAGATGTAACTGTGGCCTTGCTCATAGGCTGGCTGTTCCGTTCTAACAATTCTGATACGAGAACGGCTCTTACAATCTCTCTAAGAATTAGTGACCCATCTTACAGCTGGAAATGCCTTTGTACTGGTCACCCCATGTGCCTGTCAGTGCAGCTGGAGGTGGGCACAATTTCCATAACTTGTAAGGGTGTTGACTTTCCAGCAGAGGGCAGCGTCATGATAACATGAGGCACACAGTGACCTTCTAGAAGGCTTCTCCTGACCCTTTAGCTCTATTCTGACCCACAAAGCCTACTGTACCCAATTTCTCGGTGCCGCTCCCAGAACCACCTCTGGCCTGGAGCCTCGCCTTTGGTTCCCCTTGCCTAGAGGAGCCCCTGGTGGGAGCGAGGCAGCCTGTGGCTGACTCCTGATACACCCACCCTCAGCCGGCATGGGGAGCTGAACCACCAGACAACTGTAGTGTGCTGTGGAGAAGCTGGTGTTTCCAAGAGAACATCTGTTCTGTCACACTTTAGCAACAAGGCAATTAATTACAGTTGTCACTGTGTGTTCGGACCACTCGGCTGCTTCCTCTCTGTGGAGCGCTCGCGTGTTGCTGTAAATACTTCATCGGCGGCGTTACACACTGTGACTTTTCTTTAAGTCATGCCTAAGCTCTCACTGAGGCGATCAAAATGGGGAGGAAATTGGGAAGCGGGGATTTTAATTGTAGATTTTAAAAAAAAAGGAAGGATAAATTTAAGGAACAAGGCCTAGGCCAGCATCAGTGTAGAACATACACACACGTGCAGCGACACACAGACACACAAGTGCAAACCTACACACTCAGACACGTGCATATCCTTGCTCTGCGTTCATAAAAACAGCAATGCTCATTTCTTCCTCTTTTCTCCCCAGTCTTGGTGAGGCTTCCATTTCCTTGGTTTGTTGGTTTCATGGGCACATGGGCACGTGGGGTTTGCATGTGTGTACGGATGTTTGCATGTATGTAAGCTCACTGAGCTAGGAAGTGCAGCTGGGGGGAATCCTGAGGTCTTCTTTAATCTATAATGAAGTACAGAGTCAAGGAGCTCTGCTGGCAGAAGCAGTATCTGAGCTGCTTGGATACAAACGCCACCGTGGCCCCTACAATTCTGCACCTCCGTTTATTCACAGACTATGAGTAGGAAGTACATGTAATTCCCACTTTGTGGGATCCCTTTAAGGAATAAGTGAGCTGCTACATGCAAAAGATCAGAATAGGGAGCGGCACACAGGACACACAAGAGTACATGGCGTAACAGGGTCAGTACGTGACATTATTATTACTGTTTCTGTGACCACAGGAAAAGGAGGCATAGTCAGAATCTTACAGAGGAGTTTGAAGAAAATATTGAGGACACTGTGGAGGGTCCACAAGATGAGAAGCGGGAAGGGAATTCTGGGTAGGAAATGAAGGTGCAAAGATGTGAAGCACACAACCCTGACTGGGAGAGAGAGCCATGTGGCCCCAGATTAGGGCTGGGAATGTCTCCTGTCTCACACTTAGATGCAGATACTATCTGTGAGCTATGGAGACAACCAGACCCTAATCAGTAGTGGGCCAAGTTGCAATTCCATGAGAAAGACAACAGGTGAGAGGATGTGACCATGGAAACGGGAGACTTTTAGCAGGTAAAAGAGAGAAGATGTACGGAAACCAGCATGTGGGAGAAAGAGAGTGAGTGTCAGCTGCCTTTGTTCAAGCATGCTCCACCTGCAGTGTGGGCTGCATGCAACCAAGGGAAAGTGTGGGTGTGGCTCCACACAGCATCAGAAACTCAAAACACTAGGGACTTCTTTTTCAAATTGTAACTTCGTGTGGTTTGTGAATGGGGACTTTGTAGCTGTCAATGTCATGTCAGAAGGGACATACCTAGGTGATGTGACTTGCTCTTGAGTGTGGGGTTTAGTTTTTCAGAGACTGCATCTTGTGCATCTGTGGCTGGCCTTAGGGAGGACCTTGAAGTCCCGACTCCATCTCCGGAGTGTGAAGATTACAGCCTTCTACCACCATGTTCTGTTTACATGGTGCTAGGAGCAAAACCCATGTGCGCTGGGAACGCACTCTGCCAGATACACCCCCAGTCCAATGATTTGCTTAATCTATTCCCTTTGAGGCTCAAAGAAAAAGCACAGGATTAAGGATCTGAAGTCATTTCTGCCAGTGCAAGGGATTCTGGAGACCAAGGCTTCCACCTTCCCTGCAACCAAATGTGTCCCTTGCTACTTCCATTGGGACACTTACCAGGTAGCCCATACAGGGTCCCAGTGACACACTAGAGGTGAGTGTAATGTTTTGGATAAAATGGCACAGTTCCCCGAGGGGTGGCAGGTCCACAGCCACAGCACACAATGGGCCACTGCCGATGGTTTAGGGCAGCGGCGGTAGAAGACCACCACAGGTAGCGAGGGGCAGCTGGTCCCACCACCCGAGGCCTCTGTGGGTCCCAGGCGGGTAGGAGACAGCGGGTAAGAGACCTTGCGGAGAAAGTGGATATAGTTTATTTAGTGGGTTATGGAAGGTTAGGGGAAAGGGGAGAGAAAGTGAGACGGGGAGAGGGGGAGGGGAGAGGCAGCAGCCACCTCTGCCGAAAAGAGGGACAGAGAGGAGGGAGAGAGAAGAGGGGAAGAGGGGGGAAAGGGAGAGAGAGAGAGAGAGAGAGAGAGAGAGAGAGAGAGAGAGAGAGAGCGAGCAGAAGTTACCTCTTCAGGAGAGAGACAGAAAGAAGGAGAGCACAGGCTGGGGGAGGCAGAATTTTAGCTTCCCTTGGTGGAAGAGGAGGGGTTGGGAGAGGGCGGGGATTGTCTCTTAAAGGGACAGTGTACACAGGTGACAGACCAGGCCAGCAGATAACAGTGAGAACCTAAATTTATCCATCAGAAAAGCACAATGAACATGAGGAGGAAGATGGGCAGAAACTTCAGAAATGATGTCCAGGAAGGTCCCTGAGACTGAGGCATAGGACTTGACCAGCTTCTGTGGGCTTGCCTTCTCCCACTTTCTGAAGCCACCTGTCCCGAGTTAAGGATTAAGTAGATCTAAGCGTAAAGACTCACCGGTCACCTATACTGGATGTGCAGCCTGAGCATCTCGCCTGTCATAAGTGGTTCATCCAAATGAGCACTGTCCTCTCAGGAAACTGAGCTCACATTCCCACAAGGAGGGAAGGTTTTCAAAGTCCGCTAAGCCCATCACCCTGCCCCAGGCTCAGGAGGAATGCACAGCCCTTTCCCCTTGAGCATGCTTGATGATTGACAGGGTTATCTGTGCATCCTGCCACAACCCTGTCGTTACCAAAGACAGACAGGATCTTGCATGGCATCTGGGCATGTGACAGGAAGTTGTGAGGCTAGTGAAGAGCCTCACCATGGTCACTAAAGTGACTCGGCCATGAGCATCATTTCCTAGAGAATACACACCTAGAGAATACCAGTGCATCAGCTGCTCCTTCATTTAACCAGACACCATCGATGGGTGATGTACTGTGGAGTTCCTGCACATTCTTTCATGGGAAGTACAATGTTTATAAATTGAAGCAGGATTTGTGGGCACACACCTTTAATCCCATTACTTGGGAGGTTGTAAATTTAAGAACAGTCTGGGCTGCAGGAAGACCCCATCTTCAGGATAATGATGATGATAATGATGATGATGATGACAATTATGATAATGTACTAGGTTGCTAAGTTCCCATAATGGCTGATGACATAAGACATAAATATATCATTTGGAATCCAATTAAAATGAAATTGTTTAGCTTGAAAATCACCAGTGAACTAGAACCAGAATGCGACAGGCCTGATACAAGCTATGATTGTTCAACAGTCAGGTTGATCCCAGGACCTTTGAGAGTGAGTCAGGACGAGCTTGTTGAAGGGGCTAGAGGCTCTGGTCCAGATTCCAGCCCTGGCATGTGAGAGGACAAATGAGACAGTGTGTGTGCACTGAACCACTGATCTTGTAGGTTTGCCTCATTTTACAAAACTAAAAACTAAGTTCCTGCCATCACACTCAGAATTCTGTATAACCCCTAAATATGTCACAGGGGGAAGGGGGCAGATGGTGCACACCTGAAATCCCAGCACATCGGAGTTGGAGGCAGAAAGATCAATAGTCCAAAGTCATCCTCAGCTCATAGTGAGTTCAAGGACAGCCTGGGCTATGTAAGACCCTTTCTCAGTAACAATGAATTAAATGTAAGTGTAAAATGTACCCTGGGGTGATGTGATAAAGCCGTGGTTTAGAGGAAGGTGACCCATGGGTCTGGAAGATCCCAGATGTAGACCAGATGCCTGGAGGAAAGGGTTGCGATCCCAGGCATCTGCCAGGGCCCCTCCCTTTTTAAAAAATTATTATTATTGTTTCAACCATTGGGAAGCTTTCTCTTCTTCCAATGCCTGTCATGTGCCCTAGACTCACACATAATTTCTGCTGCCAGTAGCCACATGTGATGAGAACGGTCAGCTCGGTGTAGCCTCTCCGTCATTCATGAGTGTGTAAAAACAGCCTACCCACTGCCGCAGCCCTCGCTGAACAGTGCCGTTCAGACTCTGCCTGCAAAACAGAATCACTTTCAAGTTCCCTGAACAGAAAATTGGATGGAAGCAAGACTAAACGCCGTGGGGCACAGGCAGAAGGGACTGGGTAGGGGGTGGGGTGGGACTAAATCCCAGGTTTGATGTCACCGATAACAAGGCTTCAAAATCAGACAGCAACAAAACCCTTCTGTAGTGTTGACTGGGAAATCCTGACTTAGGAACAAATATTTTAATTATCTGCTGTCGTTCGGGTAGCCTGCTCACTCCCCGTTTGTTAGGATGATCATATCACCTGGGTGTATACACTTTCTGCTCCAGCCATACATGATTCATGAGCTGGTAAATAAAGAGATCTGGAGTCTGGGCGCAGCAGGGCCCTTGCCAATTATCTCCACCGGCCAGAACCTGCCTCCCTTGCCTGCGTGCAGCTGATCTTTGAAAGCATTCATCAGCACAGGCAGCACGCATGGGGTCGCCTGGGATGGGAGAGTCTCTATTGTTTACATCCTCGGAGGCTGGCAGCGGTGGGAGTTATGTGTCAGAGCGTCTTCCCAGGGTGCAGGCGAGAGTGGGTGAGGAGGATGAATACTGTCTCTATGAGTGTATTTAATCTGATGGCTTTCCCCTACACTGTGTCCTTCTCAGTCCCTTCAGTTTTCATGTCTGGTTGTCACCTCTCCATCCTGCCAGACAGATGCAGACTCACACTCTAGACCAAATGGGACTGGAAGGCAGTCATATAACTCTGAATTTTACTTTAAATGGAATCCAAATATGTGACCATCTGTCCACCAGCTCCTATGATCTACCATCGTGTGGTGGTCATGCATCCATCTGTACACTATGATCTACCATCGTGTGGTAGCATACATCCATCTGTACACTATGATCTACCATAGTGTGGTGGTCACACATCCATCTACATACTATGACTACCATCGTGTGGTGGTCATACATCCATTTGCATATTTTCCCCTCCCAGAAGCAATACCAACTTGGAAGTCAGACATACATTTAGCTTTTGCTAAAATAAGTCCTGTCACTCACTTAAGATTTTGAAAGGTCATTTTTTTATATTCTTCTCTTCATAAACAATGCTTAGCAAATACAATTCATCTCCTGACATTGGTGGCAAACAGTACTTGTGTTTGTTTGAGCATTTATGTTCCTTACTTTTATAGCTTTATTTTTATTTTATGTGTGTAAATAAAAATTTATTTTGTTTTACATGTTCTGCCCTGAATGTGGGTGTGCATACAGTGCCCTCAGAGGCCAGAAGAGGGAGTCAGAACCCCTGAAACTGGAGTTATAGATAGCTGTAAGCCACCCTGTGGGTGCTAGTAATTGAACCAGGGTCCTCTGGAAGAGCAGCCAGTGCTCTTAACCATCTCTCCTGCCCCACCGTGTATTGCTCCAAGGAGCACTGGCCATAAGGCAGGCTGTTATTGAAGACTTCAGAAGTGTTGGAGCTGAAAGAATCGTAGACACATGCTCATTCCTGCGCACTATGCTTGTTGGCAGAGGAACTTGTAATGAAATACAGTTGTATGTTTTCACACATCCTCAGACTGGATGAGAATATATGCATACATAATAGTTATACATTATATATATGTATGTATGTATGTATGTATGTATGTATGTATGTATATGGCAGCAGAAGGATGAGCTAAGGAAGAGCAGAGTGCAGCCCCTCTTCCCCCACCTGCTTCCATCTTCCATTGAGAAGATGGAACCTTCAGCAGAGAATTGAGCCTCCTTTTCATTCTCTACTTTTGTGTGTGTATGTATGTGTGAATGGTGTGTGTGTGTGTGTGTGTGTGTGTGTGTGTGTGGTGGAGTGTGAATGATGTATATGTATGTATGTATGTGTGGAGGTGTGAATGGAGTGTGTGTGTATGAATGGTGTGTATGTATGTATGTATGTGTGTGTGTTAGTGTACCTGCACTACGTGTAATATGTATAGAGGCCCACTTTTGACATCAAATATCCTCCTCCATTCACCGTATATATTAAGGCAAGTTCTCTCACTTGAACCAGAGACTGCTAATTCAACTCATTTAGACAGCCAGCTTACTCCAGGGATCTCCTGTCTCAGCCTGCTGAGCGCTGGGCCTACAGGTGGGCTACCACTGCTGCCCTGGCATCGACATTGATGACAGGGAGTGCTTCAGCTACTGAGCCATGTCCCCCTGTAGACGCCGAGCCCACTTCTCTGCTCCGGTCATGTTTCCCCATTGTTTATATTCCAGAAACCATGAACTGTTAATGTTCGGCCAGATAAACCTCCAAAACTCCTGCCATTTGTGATGGTATGGACACACCAGGGGGACATTCTGTTCAGGAAAATGAGCCAAAGACAGAAAGATGCGCACACTTCCTGAGATGCGTAGGAGGGAGGAGAATGTTGGTGACCCGGAGCTTTGGGAGGGAGGCAGGAAGTGCTTATCAAAGGATACAAAATTTCCCCTAGACAGACCAGAGATATAAACTTAAGCGGCCTGCCATTCCACCATGACACCTCTGAAAACCAAGAGGAAAAATGTGCCTTCTGTATCTTTACTTAGCACACCTCAAGAGCATGTGCCTTGTACAGTCTTCTGTGTGCTCTGGGTCCCATTTTAATTGCCCAGTTGCTAATTTAAGACCACCTTGAAAGTTAGCGCCTTGTCTCATGGCTGTAGGCATTTCTCTTGTGCCAGCACGCTGCCAGCACGGGGGGGGGGGGGGGGGGGGGGGGGGGAGGGGGGGGGGGGGGGGGGGGGGGGGGGGGGGGGGGGGGGGGGGGTAGGTAGCAAATATGCTGGCTGAGCTGCAACTTTCAGAAGGGAAGCTCTTTTGACCCCACCCAGACAGAAAGATGCATACAGCGCGCCCCCACCGGGCACAGTTCTATGCCCCTCCCACTCTTTACCCCGGAAGGGCAGTGGGCAGTGCATATGCAATGCCTGCTATACAGATGCACGGCTAACGAATGGCCCGCTAAGTGCTATCCTGGCCATGACATAGCAAGGTGGAAACTTTAAATTAGGCCGATTAAAGGTCTCTTGAGAGCAGTCTCTGTGCCCTGATTTTGGTAATTTAGGTTACCGTGGCTCTGTACCTCTGATTCGCAATAGCTGCCACCAGTCACTGTCTTCAACTGAGAGCCATGTTACAGTGGGGCCATTGTCAGCATGACTTTAACATCGCAAACGTCTTAGTCAAGTGGACTGCTCGTCAAACTGTACCAAAGAAGACACTGGTCAAGTGTGAAGGCCACCCAAAGGACCCTTCTGTCCCCAGCCCCTGCAGAGTCCTGACCCTTGTCCATCACTTTCTATTGCTGTCATGAAACTGGAGGGAACAACTCTGGAGAGGAAGGGCTCCTTGTGGGCTGTGGTTTCAGCTCATGGTTCCTTGGTTTCATTGTTTCTGGGCCATGCTCTGGCCTCAGTGGGGCGTGTGTGGTGGACCAGATTGGCTCACCTTCTGGTAGATAAGAGAACGGGAGGGAGGGGAAGAGAGGGCAAGAGAGAGTAAAAGAGGAGGACAAGTCTGATGTTCTACTAAGATTTGGTGATGTCTATAGGCATACATACAAGTATTTTTGTGTTATTTTTTTCTGTGCATTTAAAATATTGGGGCTTCAGAGAGGCTCAGTGGTTAAGAGCACTGGCTGCTCTTCCAGAGGACCTGAGTTTGGTTGCCAGAACCCACACCAGGCAATGTAACTCTGATGCCTCTGGCTTTCCAGGCACTTGTATTCATGTGCACATAACAACATACAGCTTGTGTTCATGTATGCATAACAACATACAGACACATATCTACTCATAAGTAAAAATAATAAAAATAAAGCTGGGCTTGGTGACACATGCCTTTAATACCAGCACTTAGAAGACAAAAACAAGAGGAACTCGGTGAATTTGAGGCCCTCTTATCTACATAGTAAGTTCCAAAGTAGCCAGGACTACCTAGAGAAATCCTGTATCAATAATAATAATAATAATAATAATAATAATAATAATAATGATGATGATGATGATGGCCAAAGAGATGGGTCCATAGTTAAGAGCATTTGCTGCTCTTCCAGAGGATACAGGTTTGATTTCCAGCACCCACTTGAAGGCTCACAATTATCTGTAAGTCCAGTTCAAGAGGGCTCAACATCCTCTTCTGGCCCCTGCAGGCATTGTAGGCACTTGGTGCAAAGGTATTACATGCAAGCAAAACACCCATACATACACAGAAAAAAATTAACTTAAAAATGCACATAAAATCAGACAAGTGTGGAGGGCCAGCATGGCGGCAACTGTGCTGCGAGAATTGGGTGCACTGTGGATACCTAACCTGAGGATCTGGGCAACGCAGACGCTGCGAGTTTTACCCCAATCGTGTATCCACACAAGTGCTTCTCTTGACATTTCTCGAAGATGGGAGAAGAAGAATAATATTGTTTACCCGCCACAACTGCCTGGTGAACCTCGGAGACCAGCAGAAATTTACCATTGTAGGAGACAAATAAGATACAGCAAGGACAAGATGTGGTATCTGGCAAAACTGATACGAGGCATGTCCATCGATCAGGCTTTGGCTCAGTTGGAGTTCAATGACAAAAAGGGGGCTCAAATAATAAAAGAGGTACTCTTAGAAGCACAAGACATGGCAGTGAGAGACCATAATGTGGAATTCAGATCCAACTTATATATAGCTGAGTCTACCTCAGGAAGAGGCCAATGCCTGAAGCGCCTCCGTTACCATGGCCGAGGTCGCTTTGGTATCATGGAGAAGGTCTATTGCCACTATTTTGTGAAGCTGGTGGAAGGACCCCCACCCCTACCCAAAGCACCCAAGACAGCAGTTGACCATGCCAAAGAGTATATTCAGCAACTTCGAAGCCGGACTATCATCCACACTCTGTGACGGTCATTCTGGCTCCACAGTGTATAAAGCTTATGTTTTACTGTTTATTTTAAACAGTAAAAACAAGTGGTTTTTATGCTTTGTCATTGAAAAAAAAAATCAGACAAGTGTGGTGGTGCACACCGTTAATCCCAGGACGAAGGAGTCAGAAGCAGGAGGACCTTTGTCATTTCAAGACCAGCCTGGTCTACAAAATTAGTTCTTGGACATCCAAGATAAGATAGTGATACCTAGGCGGCGGGCACTGGTCTACAGCTCCGTTGTTCCGGGGAGTAAGCTTAGGTAGCCGTGACACCTGCAGTAACAGAAAGAAGGCTTGGTCACTGGTGCTGGGAACATGGAAACCCAAACTTAACCTGAAGATGACAGGTTTTGAAGAGTTTTGTTGCCTTCGCTTTTCTCTGTAGATGGATTAGTCTTAATAAAGACCTATTGAGGAAAAAAAAAAAAAGATAGTGATACCTAGCCCCCCCCAAAAAAAATATAAAATAATAAAACTTTTAAAATATTTTAGTATTTCATAACATAGTTAGCAAAGAAGATATACAGCTTTTCTAGTTCTAGCTCTGTCATGGAGTTTCGTGTTTGGTGGTGGATAATTACATAAAATATTCATTCAATAGTGAAAGTGTAAAATCCAATGTGAGATTTCACTGCTCCGCATCAAATGGCTGCGCTAATGGTATAGAAGTTCATTGAGCTGTGCAGACTTTGGATCTGGTTAATTTTGCATGTGATTATTTTTTTATTTTCAAAAACACTTATATGTAAATGTGAGTACATGGCTACAGGTGCACACTAGGATATTCTAGAAGGGTTTGGGCTCCTTTTTGGAGAAAGGGAAAAGTGGATCCTTTACTGTCACTTAGTCCCTTTCTTTACCATTTGAATTTTTGTTTCAAGACATGTATTAAGTTGCTGTATTAGCAAATGACACCTCCTCCAAGCTGCGACTTTCTCACTGCACAACTGCGACAAAAGACGGGAAGCTTGCTCTGCCGCTGTGTTCCTGTCTCTAAGCTGTTTGAAGTGTCTTTGCGGCAGGGCTCTGAAGATTGGACTTGAAATTATTCATAGGAGAGTTACCAGGATGCCTTTTACATAGTAGGCACTGAATAAGTAATCATTGTTTACATTATTAATAAGAGCGTGGGGTATAGACTGTTTGCAAATTTTCTCTTTTCGGTTTGTGCGCGGCAAACAGCTGTAGGCTCGTTATCTCTCAATGGCCACTTTGCTTGCTGCACAGGCTCTCAGGGGAAGGGATGGCAGAACGGGGTACTTAGTGTGCCTCCATATTTTACCCCCACAGTCAGTGCTTACCTGCCCGTTGGCGTGCACAGACAGATGTTGCATGGCTTCTCCCCTCTAGGAAGGAAGTGCCGGCGTCAGTGAATAAGAAGTACTGGCTGCCTAGCCACGTGTGAGTTTTAGACAAACAACTATTAGTTTTTGTCAGTATACCCTAAGTACCACAGGGATCTATTTATAGTGAAAAGATTGTCAGTGCTTCTCAGAAATTCACAGGTAACCAAGCAGCCTGCAATTTTTTTTCCCTGACCAGTCTGTGGCTGGATGGATAAGCAAGGGGCATAGCATGGGGGAGGGGCCTAGAACTGTAAAGCATTCACTGTAGAGGCCAGTGTGGAGGCTCCAGGGCTCAATGATTGGCTGTGCCACTCCGAGACAAAGGAATCTTAAGTCGGAATATTCCAACACTTCTTGTATTTGTAGCGGCTCTGTTCACAGTGGCCGAGTCAGGGCCTCAGCCAAGGTGCCCACTCACTGGTGATGGTTGAGGAGAGTGTAACATTTACATGGAGTGAAGTATTATTCAGCCATGAAGAAGAATGGGAATCCATCGTTCGTACAAAAATAGGTGGACCTGAGATCATTATGTTAAGTGCTATAAGCCGGGATCAGAAAGACAAATAATGTACATTTTCTCTCAGATGCAAAAATCTAGGTTTTATTTCTTTTTTACTTATTCTTCAACAATTTTAAATTTGTATCCAACATGTCTTCTATCAATATCCATCCCATCCCCAGCTCCCCCTCCTACTTCTCAAAGATGTCCCCTAACACCCCCCCACCTCCTGCATTGTTTTAATCTAATTATGTGCATGGGGGGGTATGCGCACGTGGGTACAGGTTCCTCAGAGCCCAGAGGCATCAGAAACCCTTGGAGCTAGAGTGGCCAACCATTGTGAGCTGCCCATCATGGGTACTAGGAACCAAACTCAGGCCCTTGGCAGGAGCAGTATACACTTTTACTACTGAGCCATCTCTCCAGCCCCATTCTAGATTTTTTTAAGACAAGAAAGTAGAAAGAAGACTATAATGGAAGAGAAAGGGAGCCTGAGAAGAAAACAGTAAGAAAGGACCACTGAGGAACATATGGTGATATATGCAAGTGTAGGGTGTTCCAGAGAAAGCCACTAGTTTGCATAATGAATATGTGCTTCTGGGTCGTCACTGTGTGCACTGAGTGGTGTCCGGGTCAGCTCCAGGGCAGTCCGTCTCTGCTCTACCGTGACCTCAGTCTGTGACCCCAGCCCAGCGGCACCCTCCAGCACACTCTGACTGAGCCTTCCTCTCTCTGCCTATCAACACAGAGCATCCTTCTCAGGCCTGAGCCTTCCTCTCTCTGCCTATCAACATAGAGCACCATTCTCAGGCCTGAACTGGGCAGTCCATTCTCCAGATGTTGCATGAGGTTTATAAGCCATGCTGGGACCCATGGCGGATCTCTGGCCCTCAGCTTTACATGAACCCTGAATATACAGGAAGTTCTGACAGTGACCATGTGGATGCAAAGTCCACAGTGCTCTTCCTAAATATGCATTCTGTAATATTGATGTCACATACATACACGCACGCGCGCACACACACACACACACACACACACACACACACACGTCCCCAGCCAAGTGCAGGCAGACGCCTCAAGCTTGCTCTTTCTCCTTTTGTCACTACTCAGTGCCTACCCCAGCCCGAAAAGCGGCATCTCCTTTACGATCCATCTCGCTATTTCTGCATCACTCTGAGGATGTGTCTCAATGCTGGTAACAAACACTTGCCCTTCATGGAGCTATGTCCTAACGCTGAAGATAAGGGACAAGAGCCAGCACAGCCATAATGTCCAAGGCCTGACATCACAGTCTGTGCCATGGTACCCTGTGAGAGAAGGCGAGTGGGTGACCAGCCCTGTGGTCATGGGTGGGTACTCTTTCAGACTAGGTAGTGAAAGGCTTTCCAACAGAGAAAGAAGAGACCAGTCATGCTGATATCAGGGGCCAGGAAGAACAATGACCCCCTGAGGGCAGCTCAGCCTCCCTCAGACCCTACAGCTGGCACAGCTGGCAGACCCAAGCGTGCAAAGAGCAAAAGAGGCAAGAGGATGTTGGGAAAGGACCCCAGCCTAGCAGCTAAATCACCAAACAAAAGTAATTCAGAAGGCCTTCTTCCTGGCCCTGCTATTGATGATAGCAGCCATGAACCCGTGGACGGCCAAGCAGGGTGCTGTTGTCTTGAGAGCATCCTCCTAACTCCCAAGGCCGGAACAACCTAAAGCTGGGAAGCTATCCATTGAAGGGGCTCACTGAACAGAGTCACACATTCACAATCCATTCCACGCATGTTTGCAAAAGATCACAGGAGGTCAGAGACTAGAAACTATGGTGCCTTCTTTCCAGGATTCTGGTGATTGTTTTTTGTCTTTTGTTTTTCAAGCTTGAGGCTTGAGTAATGTAGACTAAGTCCAGGAAAGCATCATGGAATTGGCTCAATAGTGAAAATGAAGTTATGGTGCTTTAATCCAAATACAATATTCACGCCATGCGGCGATCTGGAAAGCTGTACAGGAGTGACCGGTGGTGTCTGTCAGAATCAGACACCTGTCTGCCTTGTTCAAAGAACTGAAGAACTACACAGAAAAAGCGAAGTAGCCAAGGGCTTCCTTCAGAAGCTAATAAGCAAAGTCCAGACTAGATACCCTTCCAGAGGACACCATCATAAGATCAGTGCTTTTCATTTTCCATGTTGTGTGTTTGCATACTAGCATATGTATGTTTGCATATGAGTGTGGCTGCACACGCATTTGTGTGTGCACCTGCATGGAGGGGCCTGATGTTGATGTCAGGAATCATCCATTGCTTCTCCTCTGAATTCAC
This sequence comes from Alexandromys fortis, assembly GCF_014885135.2. Lineage (NCBI taxonomy): Eukaryota > Metazoa > Chordata > Mammalia > Rodentia > Cricetidae > Alexandromys > Alexandromys fortis. The sequence goes on from NW_026068056.1 coordinate 666,731, forward strand.
TGAAGCAGACATTCTCAATCAAACCCAGAGCACGCCAGTATTGCTCATCTCGCTAGCCAGCCTGTTCTGGGGTCCTCTGGATCTGCTTGCGGAGGCTGGAATCGGCAGGCGGGATGCCAAGCCGTGTGGGCTGGCCCTTCATGTGGGCTGTAGGGATCCTACTCAGGTCCTCTCCCACACCTGTCAAATTAGCCGTGATCTGTACCATGACCAGGAATCCTGGTAACGAACCTGACTGTGGTGTTAGAGAGCCATGCCTCTTCTGGCTGCATTATCCTCTGGAGCCACACAGTCTACATGGCATAAGGAAAGCTTATTTTTTTTATTTTCTTCTAAACTAATGACCTTGTTTTTTCTTTCTCTTTTTCCTCTCTGCTCTCTGAACCCAGGCCCTGGTGTACCCACTGTGACTGTACATAACACCACGGATAAGAGAAGTAAGTGCTGTTCCTTCAAAATCTTTCTGAGACTTGGAAGAGTAGGAGTCAAGGTTCACGAGACAATCCAGCCCCACCCCACCCCAACTTCAGGGCCTGAAGATGCATAAGGCTCTATAGGTCCAATGCTCTATCAGACGTGTGACCCAGCTGAGGTATCCCTGAAAATGCCTAGAATCCACAACAGCCTGTGAGCACTGAGGTTGGGTGGCCATTCCCCCAGACAACTCAGGTCATGGTTGAAATCTTCTGGATGTAGCCAGGACAGGCCGGATTTGAACAGCAGTCAGTAGGGGCTTCGCTCTTGCCTCTGCTGAGGCTCCATGGGTACTCAGAGGTGTATCTGCCTGCAGGTCAGATGGTCATGGCCATGACATGAAGGAACTACAGGAAGAAAGGTGGGAGGATGGGAGGAAGGGAGGTCAAGGGTGGCCATCAGAGTAAATGGGAACAAATGCCGAGAAGGTATTTGGCACCCAAACCATCTTTCCGCTAGGGCCGCTGGGAAAAGTGGGTTTTTAGAGTGACCAGGCCCACTCCCAAGCCTCATCTCTAGCCTCACTTGGGAACTTTTCCAAGAGCCTGGGAGATTTGAAGCTCTTGGGTTTCCGTCTGTGTCCCCTGAAAGATTCTGGTACAGCTCCTTGGGCATCACCACTCGCCAAGAATCTGCACACTCCAGTGGACACATAGCAGAGAAGAAACCTGGCTATAGGATTGCCTACAGCTTCCCACCCAAGTGGCCTCTGTGGTCTTCAGCAGCTTGACAATTAATTCCTCTGTAAGAAATCGCTCCTGCTTAAGCCCTGCCTGGTACCTTCACTTCACCGTTAGGCTGCTCCAGAGTCCCAGCATCGCCTTTCTTAAGAAAGCATGTGCTGGAGCTGGGCATGGGTGGTGCACACCTTTAATCTCAACACAGGCAGAGACAAGTGGAACTCAGTGAGTTCAAGGCCAGCCTGGTCTATATACTGAGTTCCAGAACAACCAGAGCTACCTGATAAAGAGACCTTGTCTCAAAAAAAAATGTAGCCAAATATGGTATTGCACATCTTTAATCCCAGCACTTGAGAGGCAGAGGCAGGCAAATCTCTAAGTTCAAGGCCAGCCTGGTCTACAGAGCAAGTTTCAGAACAGACAAGGATACATAGAGAAGCCCTGTCTTGAAAAATGAAGAAGAGGAGAAGGAGGAAGGCAGTGTGTGCTGTTTGTATTTGTTGACATGTAAGAGCTCATAGATGATAACCCCTGATACTCTATGAGCTCATGGATAACCCCTGATACTCTATGGGCTCATGGATAACCCCTGATACTCTATGGGCTCATGGATAACCCCTGATATTCTATGAGCTCATGGATAATCCTGATACTCTATGAGCTCATGGATAACCCTGATACTCTATGGGCTCATGGATAACCCTGATATGCTATGGGCTCATGGATAACCCTGATACTCCACGAGCCGTTCTCCCTTCTTGCAACCTGGTGTTCTGCTGAGGACTGAGGGAAATGAGTGGTGTGGTTTAACATCCTGCCTGCATACCTGCTGCCTGGCTGAATGGTCACACTAGGTACCCCATGGTGCCCACTTCTACTACATGTGGCATCCTTGGCATCCATTTCCCCTTATTGTGAGGACACGGTTGGATTGGATTGGAGCCCACCCTAGTGACGTCACTGAAACACTGATCCTCTTTGCAATTAAAGTCACCTTCGCAGGTAACAAGAGTTATGGCTTCAGCATCTGGTGGGAACACGAGGTTGTATGTAGTTCAGCCCACACATGGTAACACAGGGCTTCTCTATGAGACCCAGTTCCCACATTCTTGGATGTTCCTGGATATGAAACCCCATAATCTTCACCCTCCAGGACTCCAGGCAGGAAAGAATATGGACAGAGCATGTGGGTGTCCCTGTGTGGAAGCCCAGAGCCCACCTATGTCGGTTACATTATCCGACTCCCTGTCAGTCGGTGCTCCTGGCACACAGTAGCTCACAACCATCTGTAACTCCATTTTCAGGGGATTTAACTTCCTCTTCTGGCCTTCATGGGCACTGCACACATGTAGTGCACACACACACATGCAGGCAAAACACATACACAGAAAATAAAAATAAATAAATCTTGCTTTTAAGAAAGAGTTTAAACCAACCTGAGCTATAGTACAAGACCCAGCCAAAAGATTAAAATTCAAAATAGTGGACTACAAGCCCCTCACAGCATTCATCACGGTTTCCTTCTCCCTCCCTCTGGTAGGGTCTGCTCCATGTCACTGAGGAGAGGATCGAGGCCTAGTTCGCAAAGAGTCCTGCCAACTATGACATCTTTCCCCCTAGAATCCAACTGTTCAGGAGCAAATAGCTTCAATGGGAGAAAAAGAGAAAGACATGTTTAAAGAGAGAGCAACAGTAAGGGAGAGGGAGAGGTGGTAGCATGCCAGCCACAGCAATGTTCTAGTGAGCACCCATGGCTCAGCGACGAAACGTTTACTCGTCTGACTTGAGTCTGTGGGGTGTGTCTGTCTCAGGCACACAAAACACAAATGACTTACAAAGGATTGTCTGAGCAGGAGCCCAAAGCCCTGGCCCCCCAGTGCGAGTCTGCTGCCTTCTGCAGCTCCTGGGAGCAACCACCCTGACAGGAGTTGGCCAGGTCCACCTGGAAGGGAAAGTCCTGGTCAAATGTCAGAGCCAGCGGTGCGTCCAGCCTCCAGAGTTCTGTGGGAGTGCATGACTCTCTCCTAGTGTGCGCAACTTGTAATGGGATTGCTAGCCCACTACAACACACCACAGCCCAGCATAACACCCCCTCAATTGGCAGCCTTGAATGTAAGGCTTGGGGCTTATCCCTTGTCTGTCAAATTAGTGACTTCTGGGTGAGGCCACACATCCCTTCCACCCCTAGGCCCCTGGTCTAGGTGATAGGATCTTGTCCATGTCATGGTCACAGCCTCTTGGCAGTCTCTGTGCCAGGTGCATGATTGCAGCACATCATGGATGTATGCCTCAGGCAGGCAGCAAAGCGGATGCATCATGGACCAGCCCTAGGACTCAGGTCAGTCACTTCCTTCCATGATTAAAAAGATCCCTGAAGCTCCAGGTGGTGGCAGCACACACCTTTAATCCCAGCTCTCATGAAGCAGTGGCAGGTGGATCTCTGTGAGTTTGAGGCCAGTCTGGTCTACAGAGTGTGTTCCAAGACAGCCATGGATATACACAGAGAAACCTTGTCTCGAAACCGCCCACCCACCCCCCAAAATCCTGGAGAGAGAACAAGAAACCCTGTCTCAAAGTAGGTGAGGATCATACCAAAGAACGTCTTCTCACCTCCACACACGCACCATGTTATACACATGCCCATACTTACAGATGAACATACAGAGTGAGAAAGAGAGAGGTGTAAAGATAATAATAAGGCCCTGAGAAAGTTCCAGGAGCAGGGTAAAGACACAGTGAAGTGGCCTAACCCGCATATGATGACCTCACCAGCCTGCAGAAGCCCACAGAGCATCACCTAGCAACCAGATGCTATGTGAGCATTTATCCTCTTGCCTATCCAGACGGGTGTCTTCCAGCCAGGGTCCTTGAAGCCAGCAGCTTTCCAGCATGTGTTACGAACCATGTAGGGCCAGGACCATCTGGAATACTATATGCATTTGTGGACTTCTCTGCACAGGTTCAGAGAATAGAGGCATGGACCTTGGATGAATTGCCCAAGGGCCCAAGTGTTGGGCTGCTTTTGCAGTCAAAAAAAAAGGTGACTCCTCAGAGCGCTTTTTCTTTTACAGGCTGAGTGATACTCAGCCCAACCCAAACCCAAAAATCTAAAATCCAAATGCTCCAAAACCTGGAACTTCTTGAGTATGAGCATGTTGACACATGATAGGCCGCAGTCACAGTACAGACACAATGGTAATATCATCCGAAATTGCCTTCAGGTCGAGGGATTACCGTGTCCATGACACAGAAACAAATCTAGTGTTCAGACTTGAGTCTTGTGCCCAGATAAACAATGGAACATGCAGAGACTCTAAAATCAGAAAGAACAGGAAATCTGAAACTCTCCTTGTACCTGCACAGCTCTCCATAGCCACTGACCGCTTTGCTGCCCGAACCCAGGACCCAGGAACCTCGGTCTTGGTCGCCAAGGAAACAGTAGCCTCTGGGACCCCTGTTCCAATCTCTCTGCTTGCAGTCTACTGAGGGAACACTGAACCAGAGGTTCTTGCACCTTCTCCTGCTAGGCAGGGTGTGCGAAGCCTCTGGGCTCTTTCCCTGTTGGGAGCACACCTTTGAGTGGCCCTTGGGCTTCTCTGAGGAAACTGCAGCCCCTTGCATTCAGAGGGGCAGTATGCAAGCCACTGAGCTCAAGAACAGGTGGTCCTAAGGAAGCTGTAGGACGCCTTGCCTTGAGCAGCCTGTGTTGGTTACAAGCACAGTAAGGGGGTTGGGCCATAGGATGGCTGTGGTTGGATGACAGTGGGGCTTTCATTCTATTCTAGCGCAGCCCTGTTAGGAAAGGTGGAATCATGTTACAGAGAGCCTGGTCCTCCCTCTCATCATCATTTCAGCCTCCCTGCCCCTGGGGATACTTGACTTTCCGCCCTTAGGAAATCATATCTCCAAACAGAGCCTGTGGGGTGTTGACAGATGTGACTCTGAATTATTTAAAAGCTGTTTCTTTAAGAATGTCATTATCACGGGCACCAAAGGCTCCTCATGTGTCTGAGGCTCCCAGCCACTCAGAGATGGAAAAAAAAAAAAAAAAACAGCAGAGCCACATCTGTCTGCCACTGGTCCTGGTGTTCGTGTATGTAGATGGACGTGCAAGACAGATGCTGGCTCTGGTCCCATGTGGGAGAGAACTGGTGACATCACATGGGCTTTATCTGTGGGCACCCACATCCTGCCCATCTCTGGTCTCATTTTCAGGTCCACAGCAAGTCGAGGCCAGACTGGGGTACATGGAACCCTGTTGCTAAACAATTAAACAGAGGGACCTTGCCCCTAAAGTTTAGGAACAGGAGGCCCATGCTAACCAGGGTCTTGCAGTTTTTCTATAGTCCTTGGCCCTCAAAGCCTTGCTCGTCTCCGGCCCCAGCAGAGCAGGACAACAGCCTGCAGTGGACCTCCTCTGGCACAGAAGTGACAAGCCAAATGGACACTCATCTCTTGTGGCATCTGTCCCACGAAAGTGCCAGAGACTTCCAGACTGTGGCTGCAGGGTGGAATTCTGCTCTCTGGAAGTATAACCAAGCCTCAGGACAGCCTGCCCAACCACAGCCATGGGGAACGTCCCCAGTAACATAACGTGTGTACAGTGCACAAAGAGAGGCAGGCACCAGTTCTGTGTCCTGGCGCCCGATTTTTCCTCAACTCTTACGGCACACAGAGCAAGTTTGTATCTAATAACGACAGATTTCAAATATTTCAGGAACAGTTTGGTGGGAAGAAAAGAGAAACATCAGCCAGGTGTAATGGTGCACATTTTCCCCAGCCCTGGAAACAGGGGCAGAGGCAGGCGAATCTCAGTGAGTTTAGAGCCAGCCTGGTCTACATAGTGAGTTCCAGGCCAGCGAAGGTTACTTGCCTAGACACACTCCCATTTAAATGTCAGCTGGATCAACAGGACACAAATAATGCATTAGAGAGTCTCCTCATAGGTGCTTGAGCTGAGAGATTTTCCTGGAGAAAGAGCTGCATGGGGCTGAGGTGTCCCTCAGCGGGACAGCACTTGCCTAGTGAGCATGCACACAGCCCTGGCTTCCCACCTCGGCTCCAAACAGAAAAGAACAAGAAAAGCTGCGCCAAGGATGTTTTTATCTGGGCACAGAGTCATGGCATGAGTCAATGGAATCTGAATCCCCTGCCCTCATCCCTTCCAACAGTCTTAGACCATTTCTTCTTCAACAGCAGAAAGTTTGCATCCTTCTTTTCAGTGTTTACTACTGCTAACATTCCCCTGCCTCCCCTAGACTTCTGTGCCAGTGTCGCACAGGCGCGAAGTCATTGAAGAGCTTTTACAGTCGCGGTGTCCGTAAAGCCATGAGGAACTGTCGCGTGTCCACATCACACACCGCTGCCGCCCCTAGTGTAATGGGGGTGAACTACCGCAGTGACGCAGCTGTGGTGTATGGATGGTACTTCTTCCAGCCCGAACACATCTGTGAGAGACGATGTGTGTATTCTCCCACTTCTGTGGTAACTGGACCCTTTGTTTGCGAAGGTGTCCCAAAAGCACTGGAGTAGGTGGAAGAGAAGGGTTCTAGTAACTCCACCATTTGGTTTAATTTTGTTTTCCGTGTGCAGGTGTTTTTTTCTGCATATGTTTCTGTGCCTTGGATGCACAGATGCCTTCAGAGGCCAAAAGAGGGCATTGGGTCCTCTGAAATTGAGTTACACTTGTGAGACACTTGTGGGTGCTGAGAATCTGAGTCCCCTGGGAGAGGAGCCAGTGCTCCTAACCTCTGAGCCATCTCTCCAGCTCCCTCCACCTTTTTAAAACTCCTTCCACTATGTATATACCAAAAAAAAAAAAAAAATAACAGCCTATCTACCTCCTACAATTAGAGGAGAATTTATTTCAAGCTTAGTCATATCCCTTGGCAGTTTTGCTGATGCCAAAGGGCTACAACCCTTCCGTGTTGCCAAAAAGTCCTTGCCCATCACCAGGAGTTGTCTATGTCAATGCAGTGGTCCCAGGTCATCAATGTGAAGTCCACCTGCTGGCAGGAGATCCAAGATAAGGTACTCAAAAGGTTTGTTTTGGTCATGTATGAGGCCTTGATGGACGTGGGAACAAACACATGAGGCAGAGACCGAGGAGTCAATCCACAAAACCTTCTGTTCATTGTAAAAAGTCTTCTGGACCCCAGAGGTGCACACAGCAACCTTCTGGGAAGAGCCAATGGCCAGCTTTGAGGTCCCATTACAGAGTCTTGGATCAACAAGCTGGTACGTAATAAAGGCCAAGTGAAGGAGCATAAGCCAGATGCATGGTATCCATACCCTCAGGTGTCTACAGAGAGAACCAGGGGAGACCCAGAGACCTCACTTCCTGCAAGCACCTCTCGGGGCTCCCCCTGAAGCACCAGCAGTTGACCAGTGTGCCAACCACAGCATAGCCCTTCATGAACATAGTGCCCCCGAGTGTCAGACATGCACAGCAGCCCAGCACAAAGTCCAGCACGATGCTGGAGAGGCTAGCAATAAGACCACCTATCTGAATCCTGCCTTCAAGATGCTCAGCATCTATCCAGGGACTCAGTGAGAGTCATGGCCAAAGAACAGTCCCTCGGTCACAAGCTGTCAAACTTACTGTAGCAAGGAAGCCTAGCGGGCTCAGAGTGAAAAGAGATCCAGTTGAGGGGAGAAAGCTGAAAAGCCTTTATTCTTCTGGGTCTGCTCTTTGAGTTAGCTGAGGGATGTAGCCCAGGGTTTATGGGTGGCCTCTGCGGCAAAAGAGCAAGGACAGAGAAGAATGATGCATGGGGGAGCCATAAAAAAAAGCCAGTGAAGAGCAGTGGGTGGAGGCGGGGTGCTGCCTGACCAGAGCTGCTAGAGAAGCACTGTGTACATCTGTCTGTCTACTCACAGCCTGGGGAGTCATAGCCTACAGAAAAGAAACCACAAGCCAAGGACCAGGCAGCTCCCTTCCCCTCCAGATCAGTTGCTTGGTTTCCTTTGCAGTCTGGTCACCAGCTTTCCAATGGTGCGGCGTAGGGGTGAACGCTCCAAGCCCCAGGGCCACGTGAGAACAGCCCGCAGGCCACACAATCCCGGGAGTGGCTTCCTGAGCAGCCATCTGTCTCTGTGGGCTCACTGTGTCCAGATCTGATAATAGCTAATTCCACCAAATATTAGAGGTGCTCACATTTAATTAAGGAGTGGCCATGTGTGTGCTGCAGCCCGGAGGTCCCTGCTGCCCCGAAGTCAAAGGCAGAGTCCTGGGGGAATGCACCGATCTTTTCTTATTTCTCCTCTGAGCTCCTGCCCTCTTTGAATGCAATTAGGGAAACAAATAAACTAGCTGAACCCAGCTCCCCCGTGAGACCACCAGTTCTCTGCTGATAAACCCGACTGCGTGGGCAATCATTAAACGAGAAATCTAATATTTAACTAAATTTAATAGTCTGTTGCTTTGGTGCTCTTCTGCAGAAGGTAGGATTTCAATAGAGAGGAGGGAGCTATTCAAAGGCAGCCTGAATAGTCAGTGAGCGATTAGAACTTGCTACGCCCCACACAAGGCCAGACCTGCCAGGGCCCGGCGTGGGTGATGGGTATTTGGCTGTGTCTGCATTCACTCTGGGAAAGCTGAGCCGGGAGGGCAACTGCACACACTGGTGATCTGAGTTTGCACCTCTCCATCCAGAACACCATGTAAGACTGTAGAGTCCCGTTAGAACCAGTTCATACCAATCAGACAGATGTAAAGAGAGGTGGGCCAATCGTGAGGGGCTCTGAATTGGTCCTGGTGCTTACCCGCTTTCATAAATGAAGTTCCCATAGTGCCCTGGTGGCAGAATCTGAGTGAGATCCATGTACCCATCTTTGTTGGGCCTTTGCTGATTGTACCAATACCCATGTGCTCCCATGTTTACAGCCAACCCGTATTCACCCGCTCCAGGCCCCTTTCCTATGCCACGCCTAGGTCAATCACAGTTTCAGGCAGAGTGGTGGCAATGGAAGGGCTCTTCCCAGGTTGTCTTAGAGCTGGGATAAAACACCATGGCCAAAAGCAACTTGGAGAGGAAAGGGTTTATTTCATCATATAGCTCATCCTGGGAACTCAGGGCAGGAACTGAAGCAGTGGCCATTGAGAAGAGCTGAGTACTGGCTTGTTCCTCGTGGCTTGCTCAGTCTATACTCTATAGAACCCAGGACCACCGGCCCAGGGTGTCACCACCCATAATGAGCTGGGCCCTCCCACTGCAATGATCAGCCAAGAGAATGCACTACAGACTTGCCTACAGGCCAATACTATGGAGACTTACCCTCTCTCCACTGAGGTTTCCTGGTCCCACATGACACTAGCTTGTATTTAGTGGCCATAAAACCAGCCAGTCCATGGATTATAAGGGACCTCCATGTGCTGAAGCATTGAGACAGCATCTTAAGGTCTGGGCCCTGATTCTTACACTAAGCTTGGGTCTGGGGCTATCGGTGAATGGGGTCAGAATCCTGGCCATCATAGAATAGTAACCCCCATACATAATTAGTCTTTCAAACACCCAAGACTCTACACTCGGTTTCCTGAATGCTTGCTTTCATTGTGTTGTTGATGTCAGACATAGAGCAGGAGATGGTTAACTGTCAGCCCTATGTCCTCAGGCATCCTGAACTCTGAGACCTCACAGAGCCTTAGGCTTCCTAAGACTCCTGGAGGATCTCTTAGTCCTGTTTCCTTTGTGACTGTCCTGGAGGGGTAGCAAAAGGCCACCCGGGGAACAAGGGAAAGCCTTAGGCAGAAACCCAGGGTTGGCGGCTGTCTAAGGTGAAAGTCAGAGCTGAATGGTCACATGTGGCTGGTAGCTTGCCAATCATTTCCAGCAGCTTATCAGCTCATCACAGGCACAGGAAAACTCCAGTGCCCCACCTCCCCAGGAGGGCACCATTCCTGCTTCTGTGGATGGTGATGATCCTAGAGACACCCACTGCTGTGTGTCACCCAAAAATAAAATCAGTGATCACTGGAGCCATGAGTTAACCACTGATGCCTTTGAGAACCATGCCTGTGGGGCAGTGTCTTTGTAAAGGAGTCATAAGAGACACCAGCACTCTTCATAGGACTTTAAAACGTTTCCCAATTCCAGCCTTCTGGGAAACTGGACAAGCTAAAGGCAGAATCCCCTGAAGACAGAGTTCCCTTTTACATTGAGCCACAAGCCGACCATACATGTAACCTTAAGGAAAGAAAAGAAGCACTCAGGTATTGGTGGCATGCGCCTTTAATCCCAGCACTTGGGAAGAAGAGGCAGGTGAATCTCTGTGAGTTTGGGGCCAGCCTGATCTACAGAGTGGGTTCCAGGACAGCCAGGACTACACAGAGAAACCCTGTCTCAAAAAAACAAACACAAAGAGAAGAGAGGAGAGGAGAGGAGAGGAGAGGAGAGGAGAGGAGAGGAGAGGAGAGGAGAGGAGAGGAGAGGAGAGGAGAGGAGAGGAGAGGAGAGGAAGCCCAGTGTATTTATTACATATGAGATGGCAAAATAGGGTCTCACAGCCATTTCAGCAGGTGAACAAAACAGGCTTTCTCCATTCTAGCTCAAGAAACTGTCGACAGGGAGTTTGTGTGTTGTATCCTGAGAAGCCCTGAAGAGCCGTGCTGATTAGTCACAGTGCAGTTACCCTAAGCAGACAACCTGCATGAGAGAAGCCAGGCCCTCAAGTTGCAAAAGGACTTTGCTATCTCTGGCTATGGTCACCAACTCCAAGTCTCTAAAGACCAGATAACTCATAGGTTAAAGTAAGAAATCTGGGCGTGGGGTGGCTGATAGAAGCGACAGCCAGTGACTTCTCCACTGTCATCACCTGGTCATGGTGGCGATTTTTCCCCACAGATAACTTTTTCCTAAACCTAACAGACTTAGAATGGGTCATACCAATGACACATGTCGGGAGAACAGACGTGTACAGAGGAGGAGGTGGGAGGATCGAGTGCAGAGATGTACTCTGATGTGCCCCTGTTCCTGATTTGAAGTTAGAATCATGGGGCTCAAATGAGCTATCTGGTAACTCATCTTCTCGCTCTGTGCAGTGGCAAGCAACCTCCGGGGATGTTCCTGCGAAGCAGTGGGGAAGACATGTGAGAACCTACAGCCCACATAGGTCCAAGAATCCAATGTGTCTTTGTTTTGCCCTTTCCAGAAATTTTTGACCTGGAAGCAAATGAGCATGTGCAGAAGGCCATCAGTGATCGGCAGATGCCTAAAATCGAGTACCGGAAAATCGAGATGGAAGATTACAGTAAGTACCACGTTTCTGCCCTTAGAAAGGTCAACAGAACACCTTGGAGCTGGTGGCAACAAAAAAACATAGGCAGAGCTGGTGGCTTCTCTCCTTGAGAGATGAGAATGGAACCTCTCCTCAGGTTACCACATCTGGGAGAATGCCTTCTGTCCTCTGTATCATGCTGTCTTCCTTGCTCAGTGTCTTGCCTCCAGATGCTGGCTGTGAGCTAGTGAGAGGCATCCTTGATGCTGGAAAGATGCATGCAGGGGGTCATTGTCACTGCCTGAGGCGTTCTTGACACTGCTCCCTGGGCTTTTGCTTTCACACTCTAGCCACTGGCTTGTTTCTTGGGTGCTGCCTTGGCGCTAGGCTATGAGAACCATCCTGTTTGCTGGAACCAGCTGGTGGCAGCTAGTTCAAAACCTCATCTCTCAATCTGTGTGGCCCCCAGCTCACCCTGGCTGACTCTGAACTCACAGCTGCCTAGTGTCCTTAACCCTAGAAAGCCCCAGCATTCAATATCATCTCCATTCCTATCCTTCCTAGGTTCTCTTGCAACTAAACACAGCACTGTTTAGTTAGCTGTTACTTAGACCCCCAAAGCTCAAAGGTACCCCTAGTCATTCATCTGGATCTCTCTTGCCAACATCTCTGCAGTCATGGCCAGGCCTCAATTCCTGGGAGGATTCTGCCTGATCCACAGTCATTGACAGAGCTCTGGCTGGAGAGGAGAAGGTGGCCAGGCTTAGGGGAAACAGACAAAACTCGCAGGAGGAGCAGGTGGAACTATATATACCTTGCAGGCATCTAGAAGTAGAGTTGTCTCTACAACACCTGCATCTGCTCTGGCTCATCAGTGGAGCCAGTGATACCGGACTGTTAACGTATGCCCTGTGTTCTGCAGCCTAGACAAGATGCAGCCACCTGCAGGCTGCACACTCCCAGGAGCAGGAAGCAAGTACCCCAAGTGGTACATTATGACCACATAGTGAACACAGTAGGACAACTCATTTACAATGGAAAGCAAGTGACGTGGGTGTTCAGAAAAGAACAGAGATTGAGCCAAAATGTGTAGGAAGGTTGCATGCACTGGACCAGGGGTTGTAAACGATCCCTTCAGTGGGCTTTGGGTTGACATAGACATAACAGCATCATCCAGAGCACAGCTTAGGCAAGAATAAACATGGTTTAGGGAGCCCCCTGTGGACTCTGCCCCTACCAGACCCCAAGCATGACATGATGCCACCAGCAGCTCACCAACAACCCGTGTGGTCCATCCCAGACCACTCACCAAAACACCCCAGGTCCCTCATCAAGTCGTGTGAGATCACACTACTTCCAGAAATGCTTGTGTTGTCCCTGATGTCCTGTAAGGAAGCCCCATCCACCTCTGGAGTCAGGAACATGGAAGCTGGCTAGACTGTGAGTCCAGTTCCCTCCAACCCACCCCAATCCAGAGACTTCCTCTTGTCGAAGCTCTGAGAAAGGGACAAGGAAGGGGGTAGGTAGCCTCAGGAGGAAGAAGAATTTAAAAAACTGCACCCACAACTGAGACGGTCTACTCTGGCCAAGAACTGTGTCTATGCTCTGGATATTGTCCCCAGCATGCCGCTCTGACCTGCTGCAGCATGTCCTCGCTCCAGGCTTTTGTGGCCAGGTCCCAGTGTGATTTGTCTCCCTGCTAGGTGTCCTCTCCCTTGCAGTTCCAGAAGCCCCTTCCTCCCTTGCTCCGCCTGTGGCTGTCATTGTATCTTCACATTCTGGAAACTGACATCATCACCTTCCCTTAGGAAAGCCACTAAGGGCCTGTAGGAACATCGATAGCACTGAGCCCTGCTCCCAGGCCTCCCCAGCACTGTGGCAGGAGAGGGTACCAGGGACCACCAGGTCCACCAAGGCCTGGCACGGGGAAGCCACCTTTTGGAGCAAAACGTCTGAACCACATTGATCCCTTTCCCTAGACCTGTTTACAGTTTTGTTTTTCATTTCCGCTGCCAGATAAGACTTCTTGGGAAAGTAAGTGTTGCGCAGAAAGGCTTCTTCAGTGTGGACTTCCAAAGGTCCACCTCCGGTGTGACCACACCAGGTTTTGTGGCTATCTCTGTGATACCCTGCAATGCCTGCCTCTCTGCCAGTCCCTGAGCCACGGATCCAATTTGCAAGCCATTAACAGTCAGGCTGAGTCAGTAATGAAAGGCTGTCTGGGAGCAGGCTGCCAGGGCTGGGGTGCAGTTGCTGCACTAGGAAGCCACTAATTCCCATTTAATTGCTGGGCCTTGGTAATCTGGGCTGTAGTTACCCTCAATAAACAAATTCCTGCTGGGGCAGTGAGGCTTGTTCTGGAGGTGGACTGAACAAAGAAACTGGTGTGGGATAATTTCCTGAGACTTGGTTATTATTACTCCCCTCTCCCCCACCATCTCATGCTACTGATGACCAAACCCAGTGACCTTGGTGGCCACAAGAACAGCACAGCTACTACAGCTCCTTCTCTAGAGTCCAGTCCTTGAGGATCCAGCAGATAGTCAGACCTGCTGGTATGAACCTGCAAAGTCACTTGTCACGGTAGAGAGGTGCCCCTCCCCGCTCAATCCAGCACAGCTCTCCCTCCAACATACCCCTTCACCTCACACTCTTCCAGAACACCTGCTCGCAGATATCCTGTTTGGGCCGGAGAGCTGGCTCAGCAGTTAAAAGCACTGACTGCTCTTCCAGAAGACCCAAGTCTAATTCCCAGCACCTACATGGCAGCTCCTAACAGTCTGTAACTCTAGCTCTATAGGATCCAACACCGTTCTCTGGCACATCTGTGTGTGTGTGTGTGTGTGTGTGTGTGTGTGTGTGTGTGTGTGTGTGTGTGTGTGTGTGCAAAACCCCCATACACATAAAATAAAAATAAACCTATCCGTCTCTGGTGCCTGGCCGACCCAGGCCTCCAGGGCTCTCCCTGTGTGGAATTCTGCCACCAGCAGGTACCTGTGAGCCCTGAGGAAGTTAACACACTTCTTGTGTGAAAAGGTGACATTTGTGCTTCAGACCAGAGTTACAAAGCCAGTGACCTGCCCAAGGGCTCACACCCAGTTGTTGTGAAAGCTCCCTGTGTGGAGTTCCCTTCCCACCCCAGGGCATCCACAGAAATGCAGACAAAGACAACCTCCTAGCCAGCTGCCCCTGACCAGGCTGTGTTTCCCTTGTCTCCAGACTTGCCAATGCAGATCCTGAAGCCGGCCACCTTCACCGACACGACCCACTACCCCTTATTGCTGGTGGTGTAAGTATGACTGCCTCTTTCTTTCTCTGGGTGCCTTCTTGGGACCCAGCGGTGCAGGGGAAGGGGATGGTGAGCTCTTAAAGGGAGAAGTCGGATACATGATGCTGCTTGTTTAGTTCTAAAGATAGGTTGGTTGGTCAGCAAAGGATGGATTCTTTCTGTGACGCCTGAATCTGCCCCACAGAGGTAGAAACACAGTGGGGCACCCAGGTTCCGGTGGTGTGTTTCTTATCACTGTGTGAGATTATGAGAACATTGCTGTCCTTGACAAGTATATGGGACCATGGTCCTATAAAACTGTATCATCTAGTGACATCTTCATATAGCTCAGCTTGATGTTTATACCACAGCCCAGCCAAACAATGCAGTCCTCACAACACAACCCTGCACGGAACTGTGTGATAATGACACAAGAGCCACTCGCCCGTATCTGTCTTCACCGAGTCCAGCCCTGTCCTTAGCACGGGCCATTTCCCATGGTAGACATTTCCACTGGGCATGCTTTTGAAGCCACAGCCTGGGGTCTTCAATGGAGGAGGAAAGAGCCAAGTACAACACCCCACCCTCCTCACAGTGAGAGCTGCGAATGCCTGCTTCTAGGAGAGAAGCACCTCATTCTTCAAGCTGGAAAGTCACTGCTCCAGCTGTGTGCTGTTTCTTCCAGCCCCACCATAAAGAAGGTTTCTAAGTTAACGAGCCACTGGAGGAGTCCCGCATCCTGGGCTCTCAAATGGCAGGCAAGGGGGTGGGAGCAGACCAAGGTGTGTCAAGCCCCAAGCAGACAGGAAGAGTGTCATCGTGTTGGAAATGCTCACAAGAAGAGACATAAAGTTTTTGCCACGCAATACAAGGACCTGCATTCTATCTCTAGAAATTATACTTTTAAAAAGCCAGGCATGGTTGCATATCCTGTAAGCCCAGCACTGGGGAAGCAAACGGGAATGCCCCCGGGCCTCCCTGACATGGCCAGCCTAGCCTACATGGTTGAGTTCCAGGCCAGTGAGAGACTACAACAGCACAAAACAAGTCACATGGTGCCTGAGGAACAACAGCAGAGTTGACCTCTGGCCTATATACACATGCACGTGCACACGCACACGCACACACACACACACACACACACACTCATTCTTGAGATGACTGGGCTGCCTTAGGAATCTCTCGGGGGTATGTGAATGATACCTGGCTCACCCATCCTAGACAGCAGAACCCAAGGCAAGGAGTGAGCAAAGGGTACCAAGTAAAGGGAAAGACACACACCCCGCAGGAGAAACCTTCTCAGATGGGGTTGTTCCCAGCCATAATGAAGCATGCTGAAGACCTCTCTCTCCTAGGGATGGTACCCCAGGGAGTCAGAGTGTGTCAGAGAGGTTTGCGGTGACCTGGGAAACAGTGTTGGTGAGTAGCCATGGAGCAGTGGTCGTCAAGTGTGACGGCCGAGGAAGCGGCTTCCAGGGAACCAAGCTCCTGCATGAAGTACGGAGGCGCCTGGGATTCCTGGAGGAGAAGGACCAGATGGAAGCTGTGAGGTGAGCGACCATGAGGACAGGGGTGGGGCAGGGAAGATTCGGGGATGCTCTCAGCAGGGGCTGCACCTTGGACATGTCAGCCACTGCTGCTGCCACCTGTATACACATCCTGTGCTGGCCCTCACAGAGCTCTGTGGACAGGGAGACAGCCTGCAGGATTCTCCTGAAACCTTCCGTGCTGGCTTCCACACAGCTTGGTGGCTTCCATATTGAACTGATCTAAGCATAGGGTCAGAGGCCAAGACTGAGCCAGGTCTATGTATTAATCACTTCTATTATCTCTGTGGCCAAGTCCCTCACAAGCAGCTCTTCCAGGAGGAAAGTTTTATCTAGGCTCACAGTTTGAGAAGATCCTACAGTGTTCATGGTAGCAGGAACCTTGGCTGGGAGTCCTCAAATCTCACTGGGTCAGGAAATAGAGAGGAGGGAAGTGTGGCTAGGCAATAAACTTGAAGGCCCACCTCCCAGTGGCCCACTTCCTCTAATTTTACTTACTAAAACCTCCCAAAATATGCCACCAGCTAGGGACACATGAGCCTATGGGGGACATTTTATACCACTGCAGTCTGCCTGGCTTCTCTATGCTATGGCTTCTGTGGGTGGCTGTGCAGTCATCTCCAGAAAGAGAGAGAGGGAGGGAGAGAGGGAGGGATGAAAACCAGAGAGAGAATATGAGTGGGGGTGGGGCAAGGCCAAGGGGTCTCCTCACTACATAAAAGAGGACCCTGTAAATATATGGGCAGCTGGACAGAAATGCCCTCTGGACTCTGAGCAGCAGCCTGTTTTCAGTTCTTACCTTCTCCACATGCTGCCGCCAAGTCAGTGAGCCCCACCAAGTGCCACCAAGAAGAGAAGGAGCTCAGTACCAAGGATCAGGTACTCAAAACCATGCTTTACAATGTCCCCAAAATTTTAAAGGAGTATGAAGAACCCACCTGGATCTAACGGCCTCCAGGCTCGCTCTGGGGGCTGGGGTTTATAGCACCCAGGACTGTGAATGTGGCTGTGCACTGAGAATGAAGTGAAAACAGTCCCCATGGCCCTGCAGAATTGCAGGCTTCGAAGGACAAGAAAGAGCCATGTGACATAGGCCATCCTAGCTGGTGTGTTCATAAGCCTAGGCATGACAGGAGAGTATGGGGCTGGCTGAGTTCCCATGTGTGCTGGAGACTGCAGCTGGTCGACACTTCACACCCCAAGCTCCAAAGCTTCCAGGAGAAGTCTTGACTGGCTTTTTAAAAACATCTTTTTTTTTTTTTTTTTTTTTTTGGTTTTTCAAGATAAGGTTTCTCTGTGGTTTTGGAGCCTGTCCTGGAACCAGCTTTTGTAGACCAGGCTGGTCTCGAACTCACAGAGATCCGCCTGCCTCTGCCTCCCGAGTGCTGGGATTAAAGGCGTGCACCACCACCGCCTGGCTAAAAACATCTTTTTTATGGGTCACAAAGGACCTTCTTCATGGAATATTAGCTGCCTTTACGTCACTACAATCAAAATGCCGGAGGAAAGAACTCAAGAGTGGAAAGGTTTGCTTGGCTCACAGTTTCAGGGAAGACAGTCTGTCGTGGCAGGGGAGGCATGCCAGGGTTTCTGGCAGTGGGAGTGTGTGCAGGTTGATCTTCATCTGGTGGTTGCTCAGGAAACAGAGCTAAACTGGAATCGAGGCTGAACGACAACCTTCAGAAGCCTGCCCCTGCTGCTTCACTCCTGCCAGCTGGTACCCACCTCCTAAAGGTTCCATGGTTTCCCCACACAGCCCCACCACCCAAGGAGCAAGTGCTCAAGACTCAGAACATGAACTTGTGGGAAAGAGTTCAGATGCAAGCCCCATCAGGGAGTGTGAGCCAACCAAAACAGACAAGACGATGTCTTCAGATCCCATGCATCTTACAGACAGAAATCACATGGGACTGGAGTGATGGCTCGGAGATTAAGAGCGGTAGCTGCACTTCCAGAAGACCCAGGTTCAATCCCCAGCACCCTCATGGTAGCTAGTAGTTCAGAATTGTCTCCATAAAGCCAGTTCTGGGGAACCCAATGCCATGTTATGACCTGTGAGGATATTACATGCATGTCATACACAGACAAAGCCTCCATACACACAAAATAAGAAGGCACAGACAGGAACATCTCAAGAGCCCAACCATCATGGAAGGCATGTGTGTGAGGACGCTTTTGACAGAACTCAGCAACACACACACACACATACACACACACACACACACACACACACACACACACACTTGTATTTGCCTTTAAGGCAAGGAACCTTGTAGGGCTCTGAAGGTCCACGGAGATGGTGGACCCCAGGACTGGAGCTCCAAAGACCAGTAGTGTCAACGAGATGCAGGCTCTGCCCATTTATACCATCAAGCTGGACAGCCTCTTTCTAAGTGACTTTTCTCAGCTTAGGGTAGCCATGACTATGATAACATCAGCTTCCACAGTCTTTCAGCGTTACTAATTGGTCAGGACAACAGAAGACACTTCCAGAAAGAAGAAAGAACTCCTTGACTTGAAGCTGCAGAGTAAGCTTCATTTCATCTCCCGACTTAACCCTGCGTGATCCAGAACCAACACCAACAAGAAACAGCCTAGGAATGAGTGAAAGGCTCAGCATCAGCAGCAAACAGCTGTATCATCAGACAGGAAGCTGGTTTTCCAGGAGACCAGGTGGCCCTGATTCTGGCTGTAGGATAATTCCCATCAGAGGAAGGACTGGGACAAATGAACACTGGCTTCTGTCTGTAGGGAGGAGGAGCAGGTGACTGTCAGTGATCCACAGTACACAAGACAGACTTCCCAAGGAAAGTGAGGAGACGTCTCAGCAGGCTGGGGTTAGAGGAGGCTCCCAGGAGCCATCATGGGAGAACTGTCCTTGCCTCTTACCCTCCAGCCTGGTCTCCCTCCCTGACTTCTCCAGCTCTTACTTCATCTCATCTGGTTTAACTCGTCCCACTGAGGCACAGTGTCTCCTCCCTGTTACAGAGAACCCCAGAGAAGGATCATGAATCCTTGAGACAACCTGTGAGCCTGTAGTCCCTAGAGTCACTTCCTCAGAGCTCAGGGACAAAGAGCTGATGGCTGTTTTCATCCATTCTTTATAAACAAGGAGTGGTCTCTATAGCTAATCCAAACCAACAGCAAACTTGCTCTAGAGAAAAACTTGCTCTAGTGATGTCCGTCTCAACCCTAGGCGCTCACAAAACAAGAGCCCAGGAATGGCTGTAAGACTTGGCAGATTCTCAGTGTGGAAGGAGGAAACGGAAGCCAGTCCATCATGCTAACTCCCTGAAGTTCTCTGGCTCTGGATGCTTCCACCTGCTCATAGACCCCTGGAGCCCTGGATATAAAGTCCCCTGTAAGGTCACATAAACCAGCACCTTGCTAGAGAAGGGAAGGTGTGAGGTGGGGCAAAATGGGCAGGGCCTCTGGGGCTCCCTGCTGCTTCTAAGGCTCAGCTGGGCACCTAGAAGTTCCCCAGAAGCCTCATTAGGGTATGTTGCATTCAGAATGTGAACAAAGTGAGTTCTAGATAGATAGATAGATAGATAGATAGATAGATAGATAGATAGATAGATAGATAGATAAAAGGAATAAGCAGTTGCATTTAGAATCCCAGGATTCTTTTTAGTTTGAAGAAATTCTTGGGCTGGGGAGATGGCTCAGTGGTTAAGAGCATTGCCTGCTCTTCCAAAGGTCCTGAGTTCAATTCCCAGCAACCACATGATGGCTCACAGCCATCTGTAATGAGGTCTGGTGCCCTCTTCTGGCCTGCAGACATACACACAGACAGAATATTGTATGCATAATAAATAAATAAATATTTTTTTAAAAAAAGAAATTCTTCAGGCTGGTCAACATGGTTGTGGACTATGGGCTGTAGAGGACACCTGCCTAGATCTCACAATTCTCTTCCCTCGCCTGCAGGACCATGCTGAAAGAGCAGTACATTGACAAGACACGGGTGGCCGTGTTTGGGAAGGTGAGTCATACTGTCTTCTGCCAGGGCCTCTGGACCCTAGAGGTTAGAACTGTGTCTCCCCACTGTCAGCTTCCTTCTGAGTCACTGAGGTCACTTTCGGCCTTGGGGGAGGGAGAGAAAGGAGAAACGGAGAGGTTAGTGACTGCAGCAGTGCAGGAGAGCCTATCATTGGTCTTTGTCACATGAACTAGAAGGAGAGAAAGCAGGTCAGGCCCTCATCAGAGAACTCCACTGAGCTCCTAATTTCTTCCCTTGTTGAGCCTGGTGAGCTCTGATGGGCACTCCAGGAAGAGGAACCAGGAACCAGGGTGTGGACAACTTCCTGTGTGCAACCACAGTGTTCCCCACCTTTGCTAGGATGAAAGGAAGACTGTGGGTTCCCTGTGGCTAAACCAGAGCAGTTTCCACCTGGCAGCTCATGGCATAGCCTCAGCTGGCCCATACAGGCTGCAGTGAAGGCCCAGGGATGGGAATTAGGTTTCCAAGGGCTACTTGTAAAGTGTGCTAGGCCACCCTCCCTTCCTCAGGCCACCTAGACTGGAGAGCCCTTATTCTCAGAAAGCCAAGAGCTCATGCCTCATCTCTTTCCTCGTGGAAGCCCCACCCCTTCAGAGGAGCCCTGCAGTCAACACCAGAATATACCCCACAGACTGGTGAGCTGTGTACACTGGGGGACCTGATGGTGTCATATGGGAGACTCCAGAACAAGCAGAACAGAGCCTGTTTCTGTTCATGGCTCTCACCTAATACTTGACAAAAAGCAACTTGAGGGAGAAAGGATTTATCGTGGCTCCTAGTTCCATGATCAGGGAGGCATGGTGGCCATGATCATGGGAGTCTACGTTACCTCTCTGAGGGTAAGGGGTCAGGAATCAGGGAAAGCAGAGGGACTGTGGCCAGGGGTTGAGTTGGTTGTGACCTTATTATCTTGACTGAGCTAGTATTCCAAAATTCCTTATTATTTAAAGAGGGCCCAATCAATGCCTGCCAGCTAGGCCCACGTCCCAAAAGTTCATTGGTCTTCTAGAACAGTGCTACCAGCAGGGGCCTCATGTTCAAAACGTGAGCCTGTGGAGTCACTTCATCCGAGCTTTAATCCACCTGAGCGCCTGTGGAGGCAAGGCCTCAGGGAAAGTCGCCAGTGGGCTCCCCTCAGAGGCAGAACAGAGCCTCAAGATAACCCTGGGGCTTGTTTCTAGACACCTGCCTGTGAGCAGCCCAGGGCCATAGATCACTGATAAACTTAACTGGGCATCAGTACTCACTGCACCCCTAACCCTCACACCCCTGACTTCCCAGCACCCCAGTGGCAGAAGTGAGGGGGTCTTCATGAATTTCACTCTCCCCAAACATATAACAATGTCCATCTAGAAGGAGCACTAGCCTGGCCTTCCTCCTTTGCCTCGGACAGTAATACCCACTGGGACTGTGTTACTTTCTCTGGCTACAGCAGGGCCAGGGTCATCCGATTGTCAGTGGGCTTTATCCGAGTGTGGCCAGCTGGGCTACACAGTCAAGTGTGCCATGTGGGGAGGGACCATGCGCCTTCAGATGTCTTCATTCCCCCACGGCTAGAGCCAGGCAAGCAGCAGCTTGGGTTACTTGCCAGATCTTTGCTTTCCTGTTCTGCCAAATGGGGCTTCACACTTTGTTTAGTAGCCCGGGTCTGTTTAAGTTTTGTTTGGCTCTGTTTAAATGTATCTTAAACAGAAGTTTTGTGAGCATCCAACTCGGGTTCTCCACTTGTAAACAGAAACTGTTTTTTCATTTCCCAGCCATCCAGACCCGAATAATCACACAAAAAATGTATTAATTACAGCATTGTTTAGCCAATGGCTCATGTATTCCTAGATAGCTCTTATATTTTAAATTAACCCATTTCTGTTAATCTGTGTATCACCATGAGGCTGTGGCCTACCGGTAAGGTTCTTGGATTTTTCTCCTTCAGCAGCTACATGGCATCTCTCTGACTCTGCCTTCCTTCCTCCTCTATGTCTACTTGGATTTCCTGCCTTGCTATATTCTACCCTGACATAGGCCAAAGCAGCTTCTTTATCAACCAATGGTAATATAACAGATTCACAGCCTACAGAGGGAAATTCTACATCATCCACTTCCCTTCTTTCCCAGGGTCCCCAACATGGGCTGTCAGTTCTTTATTAGTATTATTATACCATATGCCTCTGTGTGTGTGTACATGTGCGGATGCGTGCACACATGCACGCACATTATGACATAGTTAAGGAGATAAGAGAACAACTTGTAAAAGTAGCTCCTTCCCTTCCACCATGTTGATCCCAAGATTAACTCAGGTTTTCAGGCATAGCAGCCAGTGCCTTCACCAACTTAGCCATCTCAGTGGCCCCTGGTGCCATCAACTGTTTCAGTACTCTGGCATTCTGTGACCTTTGCTCTTGTTTCATGAGACATGTGATTCTGTATGCAGCCTGGCTCATGTGTCCCTTCCTCATACAATGAGGGCATTTAAGGCCAGAGCACCCTGTGCAGCAGTATCTGCTCCACACACCCAAGAGGACATCTATGAGCTGTATCCTGAAACCTCTGGCCAGAGACTGTAGGCCACCATGCAAAGTGTAACTATCCTGAAGATCCACTAGGAAAAAATGCTTGAAAGAAATGCAGAATGGCTTGAAGAAACATGTATCATCCACTGACAATGCTGCTTCCTAGGAGATGACGCGTTGAGTGCCATGGTACACACCTATAACCCCAGACTTAGGAGTCTTAGATGAGGATGAGAGTTCAGGGTCAGCCTGTGCTAAACAGTAAGGTCTTGTCTGCAAAGGATAAGGAGGACAAAGATGAGGAGGAAGGAGGGGAGGGAAGGAGGGTAGGAGGGAGGGAAGGAGGGTAGGAGGGAGGGAAGGAGGGAGGAAGGGAGGGAGGGAGGGAGGTAGGGAGGGAGGGAGGGAGGGGTAAAGAAAAGAAAACTGAAAGAAAGACTTCAATTAAAGAATTTGGGTAGTGGTGCACACCTTTAATCCAAGGACTCAAGAGGCAGAGGCAGGCAGATGTCTGTGAGTTCAAGGCTAGCCTGGATTACAGAGTGAGTTCCAAGGCTACACTGCGAAACCCTATCTCAAAATTAAAAAAAAAAAAACACTACTACAGTACATTATAATATAACAAACTAGACACAGTATCAAACCAATGGGGAACTTGGTATGATGTGATTGTCACCCAGGCTTCATCAGTTATAAGGTTCTCCACACCCCATGTTGCCATGGTCGGCACACCCAGGTTTGCACATACATGCATGCACACATGTACTCACACATACACACACATACACATTCATATAGCTACATGTTCACATACACTTTCACACATACGTGTTTATACCACATCAACATTTACACATTCATACATATGCATTCACATACATATGCATTCACATATGGGCTCACATGTTCACACAAGTAGACAGTCTCAGAATATTCATTCATATGCATACAACTGTATTTTCAGCTGTATGCCCATACATGTAAGTACACACACCTGCATGTTATTATGTTCCTTTGCTTATATGGTCACACACACACACACATATGCTCACAAATGTTCACCTCTCCCTCCCTCATTCTCCCTCCTCTCCCTCTCCATCTCCCTCTCTCTCTGTCTCTGTCTCTGTCTCTCTCTCGCTCTCTCGCTCTCTCTCTCTCATATACCCACTTACTCACATATGCCTTCTGCATCCACCATTTATGCCTAGTTCTCTCAACTCATTCATGCTTGGGGGATCTGTCCTGTCCCCCCTGACTTTTCTCAGCAGACTGTAACACTTGGAAGGTCCCAGACAGTGATGGGCACGGCTTCAGCTAGGAGACCCACACCAGCAGTCAGGCCACATGAGTGCTAAGGGCTCACCCTACCTGCAGGACACACATACAAGTTTCATGAAGCCCTGGGCTGGGTGGTGTGAAGGCCTGTTCTCCACCCTGTCACTGAGCTCTGCTTTGGCTTCTGTGGGATGCACAGAGACAGGCACTGGCTGTAGATGAGGAAGAGGAAGGGAGGTTGGACTGCAATGCTGGACACCAGTTGGACACCAGCCTTCCTCTGTCACCATCCGAGGCAGAGGTTATGGTCTCTGTGATCACATAGACTATCTCTGTGTCACTAGGCATACTTATCCCAGGTCTCTGGGCACTGGGTGCTGAAGAGGGGGAGACTGAGTCACACAACATAGAACTGGGGAACTATTTAGTGTCTCATCTATCGCCCAACAGGGATATTTAAAGCTCAGATCTTTGAAAAACTACATGAACACATACATACTAGGGGCTGAGGCTAGTTTCCTACTGAGTTGTGGAAAGTGACCCCACCCCTTGCCTCTTCTTTTTCCCTTCTATATCTCCTAGGATTATGGTGGTTACCTGAGCACTTACATCCTCCCGGCCAAGGGAGACAATCAAGGCCAGACTTTCACCTGCGGCTCGGCGCTCTCTCCAATAACAGACTTCAAACTCTATGGTAATGGCCTTGATGAGACCCCACCTTTCTCTTCAGTGCCTCTGTGCCCAACAGCAAGCGTCCCCAGTGCATAGCGACCCCCTGGGACAGGAGGGAAGTCTCTAGCCATTGTTTGGAGTGAAGGTGGGTCAGTTCACCAGTAGGCAATGATTGCTCTCCGAAATCCAAGGCCAGCTCATAGTAATGACTTCAGAAAAGCCTGTGCCTACAGGTGAGGAGGAGGCAGGGAGCAATGCCTAGGCCATCTTTCTTCTGCTGCAGGAATGTGTGTGCCAGGCAAGTACAGAGGGGAAAGAAGGGAGGAGGGGCGGGTGCTTTCACACAGACCACGCTGGTGATGGTGAGGTTATTACTACCTCCGGGATATGGGGGGTCTGAATAACTGGGCTCCTCTGCCTGCCTCCATCCAGGTCCACGTATGGCACCTGGCCATACTTCTTTGTGCAGAGTGAAGCTTCCCAGAGCGGGACTAGAGCTGGGGGATGGGCCATCAGGATGACTTGTTGTGGGGTCCAAACAGACCTGAGATGCCCTAGGGTGAGAGAGAGCCATCTGCCCAAGCAGACATGGTCCCTGCCCTACACAGTTTTAGAGTCCCAGGCCCTGAACTGTCCTCTCTTTGTCACCCACCCCTTTCTCTGGCAGTGTGTGGCTTGGTGATACTCAACACAACGTCCTACATAGCACGTAGCGCTGAAAACACACATTCTGTTTAGTGCTCCAGGGCACCAGGCTCTGAGCCCCAGGAGACCCCATATTAAGTGATGACAAGAATCAGGGTCTTCTTGTCTTAAGTCTGCTGCAGTGCTGTGGGAACTGCTCTCTTCCCTGTCCCTCCAGAGGTCCATGTGCCCTTCTTTAGCATTTGTAGGCCCCAGGCAGCAAGGCTATAGCCTTGGGGAGGGTGCTGGTCTAGCAGCCTCTGAGGAGCTCATGACACAGGGTGTCACAGCTCTAATGCAAATGACTTTGCCCTGGCCATTAGAATGTTCCTGGTCCAACTCCAGAGTAACCTTCCCATGGGAATATACGTGTTGTGTGTTGGATTGTTCAATGAGACTCTTAATTTCTTAATCATGTCATTCCAAATTCACCTGATTCAAATATGCATAAATTAGTCCAACCCCCCACACACACACACACATACACACACTCCTTTTTTTCAGAGCTGGGTATAGGACTCAGGACCTCGTACATGCTAGGCAGGCCCTGTCCTGCTGCGCTCCTCAACCCACCTGTATCTTAATGAACCACCAAGTTCCTTCCATTGCCTCCCGTAACTCACAAAGGTCACCCCCAGAAGCCCTGTGACATCAAAGTGAGCCCTCATCCCTGGTTGTCCAGGCAGAATAATGCTATGGAAGCACTGCCCCCTTCTCTGTCACCTGGCACATATCAGGTATGCAGAACCAGGATCTAAGCTGCTTAGAGAAATTCACCAGGAATGACGCATTTAAACGTAACACACACACACACACACACACACACACACACACACACACACGCTGTTTGACCCCCTTGCCATGAGGTAGGAGATTTAGGAGACAGCTTTTAAATCCCAAAAAGTTAAGTCCAGTATGGTGGGTGATGCATACATTTAATCCCAGTACTTGGGAGACAGAGGGAAATGGATCTCTCTGAGTATGAGGCAATCCAGTTTCCAGACCTGCTAAAACTACTTAGTGAGACCTTGTCTCAAAACAAAAGCAGAAAACCAACCAAAAGCTTAGCATTTACCATGCAAGTAGCAGGGAATGGTCCCCTCCTGCAGCCTCATCCCTTCCATCTGGGCTCTGCCCCATTGGAGCCCCTGAGGACCAGAGATGACCCCGTCCCTTTGCCTCCGTGCAGCCTCTGCATTTTCCGAGCGGTACCTTGGCCTCCATGGACTCGACAATAGAGCATATGAGGTATGTTTGGCATAGCTGCTACTTGGCAAGACAGGGAACCAGGTGAGACTGATCCATCTACTCT
The DNA here is from genome assembly GCF_014885135.2 of Alexandromys fortis. Lineage (NCBI taxonomy): Eukaryota > Metazoa > Chordata > Mammalia > Rodentia > Cricetidae > Alexandromys > Alexandromys fortis. Next base: position 693,368 of record NW_026068056.1, read on the forward strand.
TCCCCATCCTCCCACCTCTCTTCCCCACCCACTCTCCCTTCCAAAGGGCTGGGCCTCTCCACCATCACAACCTTGGGATCATCTCAGTGCACTGAGCTGGATTAATGTGGCCTCTGTAAGCTCCTCTGTCCTCCTGATTGGCTTTGATGGGGGAGGGAGAGAGATGAGAAAGCCCTGGGTGCTGCTGGTGGTTGGGGGCCCCTGCTCCCCACATCAAGGCCAGTTCCCCTTTGGGAGGGTGAAGTATGAACTGTGTTTCTTACCACATCCCAGACATCCTGTTGTCTCAGAGTGTTAAACACAGCACATTATCAGCCGTGCACAGGCAGAAAGACAGCGTCATATAGGACTCTGCATGGACAGAGGGACAGGCCTGCTCAGTGTCGCTGGGTGACATAATGGCCCTCCAAGACCACCTCTTCTCCGAGAACCCCCCTTCACTTTCCCTCTTATTTCCCCTACTCTAAGGGAATTGCTGTTTTTCCACGACACGAGTAGCCCAGCTCTCCAGAGCCTGGCATTTTCCACCATTTCCCTTGACCCCACCCCCCACCTGCTCCCTAACCATACCCTGCAGCTAACTCTGTCCTCTTGCCCCATACACGCAGATGACCAAGCTGGCACACCGAGTGTCCGCGCTGGAGGACCAGCAGTTCCTGATCATCCATGCCACGGCTGACGGTGAGGACAGAGCACCCCCCTCCCCCCAAACCTCCTGGTGCTGAAGGTCCCCTGGGTGGTGATGTGAGTTTGGGCAACTGTTTATTTCTGTTTTCTTCTACAGAAAAAATCCATTTCCAGCACACAGCTGAGCTCATCACACAGCTGATCAAAGGAAAGGCCAATTACAGCCTACAGGTATGGGATGCTCCCTGCGAGGTGCTTAGAGCAAGGTGACCCTTGTCATAGGGACAGGACTGAGTGGGGTCCACATCATACCATGCCAGTGCCCTTCAACTGATAGCAGCTCAGCTCTGTATCCAAGCCACCACCGTTCCACCCGACCCTGCCCCACATTCCACTTCGAAGCAGAGGAGATGGCCAAGCCAACACACGCAGGCCCTGGTGTGTTGTAGGTATGGGGAGGGCTGGTGTTCCAGCATGGGTGGCTATCAAGCCTTCACTTTCTGACTCTCTGGGCAAAAGCTCTTCTATCCTCTGTGACTGTGATCAAACACTGTCCACCCCAGAAACCAAACCCACGACGGGCTTCACTGGCATTCACTCCTACCTCTTCCCAGCAACATACAGGAATACAGGAATGATGCTGGAAACTTCTCTAGTTTCCTTCTTGTACTCTGGCTCCTTTGATAAAACAGTTATAACCTCACTGTCTTTTAAATTCAGGGGCAAACGGCACCCTAACTCCCTCAGAGAGTCTGTCTGGTTTTGACCACTGTCTGCCTCTGCATTCAGCATCCAATGACCTCTGGCAGCCCTGTATGTGGGTTGAGGAAGGAAGGGGCTTTGGCCTGAAAGTTATTGGCTGGGGTGAATGGCTTGGTTACATTACACATCAGAGTGTGATACACTCTGGATTTGTTAAGTATGCTCCACACATCGTGGCACCTGTGCCTGGGGCCATGCATGCCAACACAGCAGCTGCCCTCACAGACACTCAAGAGTCTGCAGTCATGACAAGCTCCAGGGGAGAGCACAGGAACAGGGGTCAATGCAAGAGGGGTGGCATACCCCCTTATTGCCTTCTTGCAGCTTATGAGCTGAACATACATATTCCAGGCTAATGGTGTCCTTAAAGAAAAATAAAGATAATGTTACTCTCAAAAGCATGAAAAGAATACAGGACTCAATATGAGATTGGGCTCAGATATACAAAGAGTAAGATTCCAAATCACACTTGGCTTTTCGTTGTGCATGCTTGCAGGATCAGATCAGTGCCTCTAGAAGACAGGTTATATCATTGTGCTGGCCATCCACTAAAGACCCACTCTACCTGGCATGCCTGTTTATCAGCCCTCCATTGTCGCATGCCTTGTCAAGTGCCTTGGGGTATTATAGTATTCAGCTCTCACAAGAAACAATTATGAACCAGACTCTATTCAGTTTTCCTTCCCACATCACCTGGACCCAAGATGCAGCTGCATGAGTGTATACCAAGTCAGCACGCATGGGTTCAGAAAGGAGGTTACCTGGGGCTCATTCCCATCCTCGAGAACCACTCAGCCAAAAGTCAGTCTCTCTCTCTCTCTCTCTCTCTCTCTCTCTCTCTCTCTCTCTCTCTCTCTCTCCCTCTCCCTCTCTCTGTGTGTCTCNCTCTCTCTCTCTCTCTCCTTCTCCCTCTCCCTGTGTGTGTATGTGTCTTTCTCTATCTCTCTCTTTCTCTCTCCCCACCCCGTGTGTGTGTGTGTGTGTGTGTGTGTGTGTAATCCTTGGCCTGTGACCTTGTAGTTCTTATATTTTCGGTTGTGAGCCTGGCCTTTAACAGCTGAGCCATCCCTCCAGGCCGACCTTGTACCCAGGCTGCAAAGTAGAGCAAGTAGCTCTGCCCAGAAGGTCGGCTAAATGAGGTGTTTCCGACTTACTCAACCAATCCTCACTGTATCCACTTTCTTGGGGAAGGGAATAGAGATGCCAAGGGAGAAGGTTCTGGGCAAATGGGTAATTTTTCATGACCTGCCAGGGCTGCAAGAGCCCTTCTGCCTGGTACAGAAACAGAGCTCCCCAGAGGAAAGGGTGCTGCTGCTGGGACTCCTGTGGCTAAGAGATCCGTGCTCCAGCTGGAATTCAGTGTGTGGAGCATGGCTTTTCCCAGACTGCATCTCCTCCGTGCCTCCAGGAGTCCCTTCAGCAGGTGAACTGCCGAGGGGTAAGCTCGTTCTTCTCCCTTCACAGATATACCCAGATGAAAGCCACTACTTCCACAGCGTGGCCCTCCAGCAGCATCTGTACCGCTCCATCATCAACTTCTTTGTGGAATGCTTCAGGATCCAGGACAAGCTACCCACAGCCACAGCAAAAGAGGACGAGGAGGAGGACTAATCTTGCTTGAGACCTAATCACAGACATGGCTCTTTCTACAACAATATGCAACTGAGGAACCCTCCCCCAGCCACCACCCTCCCTCCAAGGGCAGTGGAAGTGGGGGTGCCGGTGTTCCATAGCATGTGTCTCGATACCGAAGGCCATTTGGTGGGAGCGACAAGCTCCGGTGGAAACCACATAGCCTGGAACAACCCCACCTCAGCAGCATCGCCTCCTCCTGGCCCCCAATGACTGGCCCATCCCATGTCCCCTCCCCCCGAGGGGACAAAGTGAAGGACAGATGACAGTGAGGGCACACTTTGAGCCCAAGAAAACCAGCCCTTACGTCCAAGCTTTCTCTCTGTAGCATTGAGACCCGCCATCTGCATTCACTCACTGCATCTGTGCTCTCGACTGTGAGTCCTGTCTGGCTTCCTGTCTGACAGAGCTGTGCCATGGGAACAGGACAGCATGGTTGTCTCGGCAGTGTTCATACATGCCTGGCCCCTTTCTGTGATTAGAAGAGCCCCCACTGTCCCTCTCTGCACCCAGAAAACAGGTCTTTTATGTACAAAGTAAGACTATAACTCTGCCCGTGGTTAACCTTGTAGAATTACTTTGTATTTTTCTATGGTTTTAACTGGACACCCCGCTGTCTCTGCCCCTGGACTGTCTCACTCTGAGTATTCTTTCTTTCTGTCTTCTGTTGCTTTGCTCTGCTTTCCATGTCGTACTTGTTTGGATAAAGAGATCATTCTGGAACACCTGCTGTCTCTGTTAGACGTGGTGGAGGTATTGCAGACACCAAGGACTCAGAGCACCCAGCAACACTCACTAAAAGTTCATCAGTCCAAACCTTCTTCCCCCTAAGTGGAGCTGGGACTCGCCTGTGGCTCCACCATCCATCCCATATGTCCTTAAAACTGCTACTCTTTCCCTGCTTGATCAGTTGTCTGGTCTTTCAGGGTGACATTAGGTTAAAAATCACAAGACAGAATGTTGGTTCCACTCTTAGGTCTACTGAGTAATAAACCAGACCAGGTCATCACCAGCTGCCCGGGGCTGGCTCCTCCCTCCTGCTCTGACAGTGAAGTCAGTGAGCCCCACCCCATCTCAGTAGCCTTGTAAGATACACTACCGACCAGATGTGTGACCACTGTCACCCGTGTATATTTCATTTCATTGTATATAAAGCAAGAAATGTGTGTCTGGCGTTGTGCAGTCCCCTCCACCTCCCAGGCCTACCCTTGTGTTGAATTTGCATGCAGACACCTCTCTGGCTGATCTGGCCTGTCCAGAAGTGAAATATATCAATTGTCATCGTTTCCTTTCAGGACTTTTGACAACCTGTATGTCAATATGAATCACCCCAGTTTCCACTCCTGCTGGGGTGTCCTGAAACCCTGTCCTCAGAGATGTGTCCATGTCTTTTGTTTTGGTTTTGGGTATTTTTTGTTTTGTTTATTTTTTTTTTAATGTTTGGGGGTTTTGGTTCCGTCCACGCAAGCACTGATTCTTGTTAGGTCTGTTGGAAGGGCTGCATCCTGGGTTTTCCACAGGTGATGTGTCACACTGGTGAGAAAGGACCTCATGCTGACAGACAGACAGACAGACAGACAGACCATGCTTTCACTACTTCAAAGGCTCAGCTGACAGCAAAGCCCAGGAGGTCTGAAAGGGGGAGCCAGCTCTGGCGGCAAGGACAGGTCGATGGGCCGCAGGGATGAGGCATGGTAGCATTTGTCATCCATGGAATAAAACATTATTTTACCACTCAGGTTGGTTTTTTTTTTTTTCTTACTTTCCTCCACTGGCTCCCATTAGAAAGTGGGATAGGCTTCAAGACATGGTTTTTGCTTTCTTTCTTTGGAGTGGGAGGCAGGATGTCTCGCAGTGCAGCCCTGGCCGGCCTGGAACTCACTATGGACCTCAGCAGGCTGTCCTCGAACTCAGAGAGCCACTTGCCTCTGCTCCCAAATGCTGGGATTAAGTGTGTGCACCACCATGCCTGGCCCGTTTTGCTTTGTTAACGCAAGGTGGAGTTTGCTTTTCATTATGAGCATGGATCCTACAGAATAGTGGGTCTCGTGACATTTTCATACATACGTACATATAAAACACGTTTTGATCATATTCACCCCGCTGCCCTTCCTTGTCCTCTCCCACTGCTTCTGAACCCTTCCTTTTCTCAAGCAGCCCCCACTTCTACTTTCATGCGGGTGAACCAATGAATTTGACTAAGGGTGTTTACATGACCATGGGTGAAGAGTTATGGGCGGTGACTATACCACTGAAGAAAATGTTCCTTCATGTTCCAGCCACATGAAATGTCAGTAGCTCCTCCTCAGGGAGGGTGGAACTTCATACACCCCTTCCATATCCATGATAGAATGTCGATTGGCCCAGTTGTGTGCAGGTGACCACAGCTGCTGTGGGTTCCTAAGGGTGACAGACACATCCTGTCACAGGGACAGCATTTCCCAGCACTCCTTCCCCACCCTCTGGCTCTTCTAATCTTTCTTTGCATCTTAATGTTCCTGTACCTTAGAGTGGATGATTTAGAGGTCCCATTTAAAGATGAGCACATGACAATCTCTTCTTTTCAGTACTTTGGCATTATGGTGCCCACTGCAAAAGAAACTCCTCTGAACAAAGCTTCAAGTAGCACTGAATTACAGGTATAATCATAAATACTTAGAAGGCAACTTGAGGCACTCAGCAGATCCATTAGCTGCATACCACTAGCTTCCCACCAGGACCTCTGCCCTTCCCAGTCATGACTCTTGACCGGGTTCACAGTACGTGAATTCGCCCTCCAGTGGAGTCAGGCTCATATCCACTCAGAAAGTGGTTGGTCATCCCCATAGCAATCATGCGCTATTTCACCCATGGGCACATCTTGCCTGGCAGGTTGCTAATCATGCAATGTCTGCACCTGGGGAAGACTACTGATGACTTTTCTCCTCTAGCAGTCTGCATTCTGGCACTATAAAAAAGCTAGCCATCAAGAAGGAAGCTCCTGACTCAGCCCCAGCTTTATTTTTTCTGTGTTCAGAAACCAAACTGTGTGATGTCTTCAACAAAATGTGTTTGAAATTCTCATTGCTCTCCAAATCTGATGCCCGGAAAGCCCTGAATACATCAAGTAAAATCCATATAGCACGGGGCTGAGCATGGTAACTCACACATGACATCTTAGCCACATGACAAGTTCAAGGCTGAGGAGAGGATGGGAAGGAGGAGAAGAGAAGAAGGAGAAAGAGGAAGGGAAGAGGAGGAAGAAGAGGATAAAGGGGCTGGAGAGAGACCTCAGTGGTTAAGATCACTAGCCGTTCTTCCAGAGGAAGACTAGGGTGTGATTTCCAACACCCACATGTCAACTCACAACCATCCGCCACTTCAGTTCCAGGAGATCTAACAATTTCTTCTGGCCTCTGTGGGTACCAGGTATGCACCTGGTTCACAAACATATAGGCAGGCAAAACATATAAATAGATAAAAAGTAAACTTAAGGAAAGAAGGGAAGGAGAAAAAAGAGAATAGGAAGAAAGGAAAAAAAGATCAAATTATTCTTGCTCACTGTTGGATGCAAACGCTGGAAGATGAAGTACTAAAGCCTAGCGTGTAGCTGAGGGAATGGAAGCCAGAAAACGAACTCCCAAGTTAGATAGGCACCACTATGTTAAGATTCAACAGGAAGAAAACTTTTAAAACCAGACTACTGTAACATGAAGGAGACGCTGCTCTGATTCTGGCTGCCTTCTAGGTGATGGGGCTTAGATAAATTATTTAGAGACATTGGGGCTGTCTCCAGCTGGGAGGCAGAAATTATAAGACTCAAAATCGGTGCAAGGCTGTGAGTGGAATCCTGTGTCATCTGAGTGTTGCTTGCTGCCAGGCCTCCTGTGGCCATCCTACTGCAATCTCCTGAAGCACCTGTTCGGAGGCTGAGATCCAGGGGCAGGGCCAGATGGAACCCCAACTTCCTAAGCTACAACTGTTTGCACCACGAGCAAGTGCACAGGACATTGTTCCTGCGGTAGGTACATGGCAGCCTAGGAAACACAGAGTCTGCTCCTAGCAGCCTAGACGGGTCAAGGAGAAGACTTACAATAGAATAGATAGACTTCCACAAACTAGAAATGAAAGCATGAGGAGGGATGGGGTGCTGTTAGGGAACCCCTGAAAAGGTAACATCAAAGCCTAGGCTGAAGTCAGGTAGGCAGTGAAAACGCTTGGGAAGGGGGTGACAGCAGAGAACCTCCAGCCCAGGAGCCCCAGTGTTGTCAGAGCAAGGAGGAAGCCAAGATGTAGGCAAGATAGGACCCTGGCCAGCAGAAGCCCCTCAAGGACATCCACCACAGCCTCTTATCTCACAGTGGAGTAGGAGGGAGTGGGCTGCTTCCCGCCACCCAGACAGCTTAACCCCCAAAATAACCACACAGAAACTGTATTAATTAAATTACTGTCTAGCCCATTATATCTAGCTTCTTCATGGCCAACTCTCACATCCTGATCTAACCCATTTCTTTTATTTATTTATTTATTTATTTATTTATTTATTAAAGATTTCTGCCTCTTCCCCACCACTGCCTCCCATTTCCCTCCCCCTTCCCCAATTAAGTCCCCCTCCCTCATCAGCCCAAAGAGCAATCAGGGTTCCCTGCCCTGTGGGAAGTCCAAGGACCACCCACCTCCATCCAGGTCTAGTAAGGTGAGCATCCAAAAAACTGCCTAGGCTCCCACAAAGCCAGTATGTGCAGTAGGATCAAAAACCCATTGCCATTGTTCTTGAGTTCTCAGTAGTCCTCATTGTCCACTATGTTCAGCAAGTCTGGTTTTATCACACACCGAGACAATGGGGATGTTCTATCGGGAACTCACCAAGGCCAGCTGGCCTGGGTCTGAAAAAGCATGGGATCTAATCCATTTCTACCAATATGTGTAACACCACTAGGTTGTGGTTTACGGGTAAAGATTCTATCCTATGTCTGTCTCAGGCAGGAGATTCATGGAGTCTGCCACACTCCCCTTCTTCCCAGCATCCTGTTCTGTCTACTCTGCCTATCAAAGTTCTGCCTTATCAAAAGGCCAAGGCAGTCTCTTTATTCAACCAATGAAAGCAACACACAAACAGAAGGACCTCCTACACAGAGATTCTGCATTAGTTATAACTGAATGGCCCATTAGCTCAGGCTTCTTATTAGCTCTTGTAGCTTATATTAACCCATTATTTTTATCTATGTTAGCCACATGGCTCGGCACCTTTTTCAGCAGGGTAGGTCACATCTTGCTTCTTCAGTGGTCTGGGCAGAAGGAAAAACCCCACAAAGCAGGCCCCCATGTTACAAACAGTACCTTCTCACCTCAAGGGCCATTGCAGACCTCTCCGGGGGACTCATCCAGATGACATGAGTGTGATATCCACACCAGCAAGGCTGCTGGGATCCAGGAGGTCCAGACCTGGCACTGTTGCTGAAGGGCAGCTCTGGCCACCTCAGCATGTCTGTGCCGCCTCCTAGCCCCAGCCCTCTTCCTGCTGCAGGAAGTCTGGAGTCACACACACCTCTCTGCTTTCCTGGCTCGGCCATTGATCCAAGGTATCAGACAGATTCCTCCTGTCATCCCCCAAGAAGTTTTCTGGGATCCCCCCGATGATCACTGCAGTGAGGGCCTTACCACACTGGGAGTGAGACCATGTGGCCAACCACAGTAGATGAGACTGTGTTCAGAGACAGCAAGAGGCTCTACAGCTCCTGTGAGCTCCCCTTCCTTTCCTTGCCTTCCCTCTGCGACCCTCTTCTCCCTCTTTGCCTGGATCTTCTCTCTTAATCTGGATAACTCAGCTGCCATTTCATAAGGGCACCCCCATGGTCCTGAGTCCCAGGTGATGAAGAGACACCTAGACACAGGAGTGCACCTGAACGCAGGTTCCCCAGCTCCATGGCACTGTGACAGGCTGTGGTCCCTGAGACCAGCTTGATGCAGTCCTAAGAGTCCCTGAGCTGGAGACACATGGGAAGGGGTCTGCTGTCTGACACTCAAACACAGCAATGCACAGGGCATTGCTCCTGTGTTAGGTACACAGCAATGGTCTGAGCTGGCAAGTGCCAGGACCACACTCACATAGACATTTACTCCAACCCTGACACTTTGAGTCCCCCGTGCAGGAAACAAAATCTGAGCTGCTTCGTGGGACCCAGAGACTCCCTTGACCTGGTCCCAAGACACCAGAGGTCTTACCCACTAGGAACACTGCCTCTGGGTGGACAGTGAGGAATGTTCTATGGCTGCCTGTAGGCCTTTCTGTGGCCCTTTGGCCCTGGCTTGTCCTTCAATTGCAGGCAGTTTCTCCTGTGTGACATTCAGTTTTATGAAATGGCTGAATGTATCTTCATGGCAGGCAGGGCCTGCTCCGTATCAGATAATGGGATCTCGCAGCTCTGGTGCTGACCTGACAGCGGCTGGCAGCCAGAGTCAGAGAAATGGCAGCCAGGCCCCGTCTGGATCAGCAGTGTAAAGTCAAGCCAGGACTCCCAAGGTCGCCTAACCTGATATGCTGTAGCTCAGCTCGCTGTGATGTATCATGCTTGCTAACTGGTATTTCTCCATCCTGGCTGAATTCTCAGTGTGCTCCAGAAACAGTACCACACATGATTGTCACAGACAAGGCTGTGACCATGGCAAGCTAGCTGCTCTGCTCCACCTGTGTCTCGTCCTCTGTCAGAAGCAGAAAAACCCTGTAAATAACACATCAGATTCCACTAACTCCCTAACTCCATGGTAGTAGCCACCACGGTTACTCATCACCTTCCTGAGTGGAGACTCCAGGTAATGCTTGGGGCTTCAAAAACCCACACGGAGCAGGGCAACAACCGCAGGATCCCTGTGGACACACGATGAGGATGGCGTACCCCTGAGGACCACTAGTGTCCTCTTCAGGGCCTAGAGGACAGTCTGCAGAACCTCAGTCATGTCTTACAGTGGACAGAGCTGCCTCAGAGTCTGTTTGCCAAGAAAATTCCCTCTATGTGTCCTGTCTATAACACCATTCCTGGCCTTCGAGAGCAGAGGCAGTCAGTAGACAGTGGGCCGGAGCTCTTCAAGGAAAGTCAGTGGTCTATGGGCCCGAGCCTCCAGTCCTGGGATGGCACAGGGATCATGGCTGGCATCCACCCTGGAGTTTGCTCACTGGTACTAAGCACCTTCCAGGAAAAGGGGGGGGGACCAACATAGGACCAGGGAGATGGCCCTGATGGTGCGAGTTTCGTCCCTGGACTCACATAGTGACCGGAGAGAACAGAGTCCCAAAGGTTATCCTCTGCTTACACATATATGCGTGCATCCCAGATAAGCAAAACACCCACACAGGCTGACCATAGTCCCTCAGGGTCTGGAAGGTTGCAATCTGCTAGGAATCACTGCTTCACCCTCTTGAGTCTCCTGGCTAAACGTTCCAAGAGACCCACCCTAGTGGAATCCCACTGAGAAGGCCAGAGCCCAGTGTCACAGTAGGGACTGAAAGTGCCAGGTGGGTCTCAGCACCATGCCTGAACATCTCTCTATCTCATCTTCATGATGAAATCTGATCGTGCTGTCTGTCTTGGTGGTTGCCCAGGGTAACACAGAGACTCAGCAAGAACCAGTGTCTGAGCATTTGGGAAGCAGGGAAGCTGACGGCAAGAGACGCATCCCGCATCCCAAGAGGCTTCCCACCATTCCAGAGTCAGGAAACTGACTTAGAGTCTGAGTGTCACCTCCTACCTGCACTGGTCATCTGTGCCCTCCTACAGGTCTCCTGAACCAAGTCCCGGGCCAGATTCCCTAGCTCTCCTGCACGACACAGCCCCCACTTCAGATTCTTGATGTCAGGAACCATGAGACCACAAGTACCCAAGAAGCCACTTACCGCATCCTGCCCATTTCCCTCCACAGGCCTGGCCACCATATCCTAGACCTTCTGGAAAGGGGACAACCTGGAAAGGACATTTGCCCAGTTTTCCAACCTATTTTCCTCCCTCCTTCCTTGGACCGTCCCAAGACTCTGGGGCCCCAACCTCCATGCAGACCAGCCAAAGGCTGTCCTGAAATGGGGTGGATAGTCATGGTGTCTCAGGGAGCCTGAGGCTGGATCTCCAAAAGAAAGTCAGAGTCACATAATTCTGCTGACGGCCTATGGCATCTTTATCAGATATTGGAGTCAAGTTCCTCCTTGGCAGATGATAATCAAAAGTTGATGGCTGGGCTGGAGAGAGGGCTCAGTGGATAAGAGCACTCATTGCTCTTGCAGAGGATAGGAGTACAATTCCACAGGCCCACATAGTAGTTGCGGTATTCTGAATGAAAATGCCACCCATAGGTCCATATATTTGCCTCTTAGTCCCCAGTTGAACTGTTTGGGAAGGGACTAGGAGGTGTGGTCTCATTGAAATGGGTGTGCCCCTGGAGGTGAGCTTTGAGGTCTCAAAAGCCCACACCAGTACCATCATCTGTCTCATGTGTCTGTCTGTCTGTCTGTTTCTCTCTCTCTCTCTCTCTCTCTCTCTCTCTCTCTCTCTCTCTCTCTCTCTCTGCCACCCAGCTACTGCCCCAGGGCCATGCCTGTTAGCTTCTCCACATGATAATGGACAAACCCTCCGACACTGTGAGCCCCAGTTAACCGCTTTCTTTTATAGGAGGGGAGGAAACCTCTACTGAGAAAAAAAAATGTCCATAAGATCAGGCGCTAGCAAACATGTAGGAAACTTTCTTAACTGGTGATTTATGTGGGAGGGCCCAGCCCATTGTGGGTGAGGCCACCCCTGGGCTATTGGTCCTGGGTGCTATAAGAAAGCAGGCTGAGTAAACCATGGGGACAAAACCAACAAGCAGCTCTCCTCCATAGTCTCTGCATCGGCACCTGGAATCCTCCACGTCCCTGCCCTCTTCCTTTTTTTTTAAATTTATTTGTTTATTTATTAAAGATTACTGTCTCATCCCCACCGCCGCCTCCCATTTCCCTCCCCCTCCCCCAACCAAGTCCCCCTCCCTCATCAGCCCAAAGAGCAATCAGGGTTCCCTGACCTGTGGGAAGTCCAAGGACCACCCACCTCCATCCAGGTAGACCTGGTGAGCATCCAAACTGCCTAGGCTCCCACAAAGCCAATACGTGCAGTAGGATCAGAAACCCATTGTCATTGTTCTTGAGTTCTCAGTAGTCCTCATTGTCCGCTATGTTCAGCGAGACCAGTTTTAACCCAGGCTTTTTCAGACCCAGGCCAGCTGGCCTTGGTGAGTTCCCGATAGAACATCCCCATTGTCTCAGTGTGTGGGTGAACCCCTCGCGGTCCTGAGTTCCTTGCTCATGCTCTCTCTCCTTCTGCTCCTGATTTGGACCTTGGGATTTCAGTCCGGTGCTCCCCCTACCCTCTTCCTATCCCGACTTCCTTCAGTGAAGGATGCAGAAATGTAAACCAAATATACCCGTTCCTTCCCAGCTTGCCGTTGGCCGTGGTGTTTCAACATAGCAATAACAACCTGTTGGGACGTAAAGGTCTTTTTGCCAACAGGAATGTTAATCATGCAGAGGTTTTCCCGCAAAGGAAGATTATCAGCTTTCTGCCCAGAAGGCTGGGTGTGACCTTTTGCTGTCTGTGGAGACCGACCTCACCCAGAATGCTTATCCCAGACTCTTCCCTCCTGAACCTCTATCCTTAGCTCCACTTAATAGAGCCCGCCCTTAGGGGAAATGGTGCCTGTATGGTCTGGCCTGCTGACCTCTACTCTGTCTTAGTCAGAAACCACACGAGGTTCTCTAGCTGTAGAACCCAAGCTCATGGTCACGTGCACTTTGCAAAGGAGTTTCTATAGTCACACCGTAAGCTTCACTGCGCACCTGGAATGGGAATGACTGTGGCCTGGAAACGCTTTTGCAAATGGTACTGTTTTAAGTATGCTGACAATGATCCGTCTGGCATCCAACTCCGTAAGTCTGATCCGGGCTATGAAGAACTGAGATTTTGTTCCCACCTCTTTAAGGTTTGCTTCCCTGCCTAGACACCTGCAGGGACCTCTCAGTAACCTAAGATCTGGAGTTGGGAGGAGAAAACCAACACTGCCCTCCATCCTGGACACCTGCCATCTTCAGGGAGTGAGTGCCCATTTCAAACCAACGCTGACCATCTAGGCCCCTGGGTGGAGGGGGTTTGTCTGTGACCTGAAGAAGGGAAAGGCTCATGTCTGGGTCCCAGTGACAATGAATTTGGAGGATACTGTCCATCACAGGGAGTCCTGGGTTATCAGATAGACTGAGAGCCCCTCTCTGCTTCATCGCCTACAAAGTGGCTGGCTGTGCCTCTTTGCATCCAAGGAAGGGACCCACCGTGGCCCAGTAGCCTCTGCTACATAGAGGGCCAGGAGACACTGCCTACCGAATGCAGAGAAGCCAGGAGCACACACCTCAGGTTGGCCTGCACAGACAGAGGCAAAGTTCTGAGGGTCTGTGTATGCTGCTGGCAGGCAGTAAGTTTGTCAGGGATGCAGAGCAAGCAGGCTTCTAATTCTGGGCCCAGGAGCTGTCCAGCACAGATACTGGTAAAGTGCTCCGGGTGGTAAATTTGTTCAACCTATCACCCGAGATTGGCCAGCAGGTGGCAGCAAAGGCCACACTCTGACCTGGCTTTCACAGGCCTGTTAGAACAGGGCAAGGATATCTAGTTTCCAGAAGTCCTCTATGGCAGAGCAATGGAGAAGACTATGCTCCCCGCCCGCCTCCTCTCCCACGCGTGTGCGAGCGCACGCACGAACACACACACACACACACACACACACACACACGAAGACACTTTCTTTGCTAAAGCAGGGACCAGAAACCAAGGCTCCTTGGGAATAAGAGATGGGTCCCAGTCAAGCTTTACTGGACAGGATCTGATGTCCAGGGAAGTGCTGCCCTTGGGGGGTACCCCTCCCCTGGGATGCAGCCTGAGACCTGCACTCCTGGCATCTCTATCTCAGGAGGTCAGTGGGAGGCTCGGGTGCCAATCAGTGCTTGGAAATCTGTTCTGAGTTCTGCACTTGAGATCTGCTGAGCCACTACCTGCACCTGCTTCCAGGTTGAAGCCGCGGCAGAAAGCTAAAGAGGCCACAGCTTCACACAGACACAGGGAGTGGGTGTTTTCTTTTATGTCACCAACCAGCTCCCAAATGATGCCACAAAGACAGAGTATTAGTGTTGAGTAACTTAGGTCTGGCTAGCTCTTTCAACTGAAATGAGCCTGTTCCTTCTCATCTCCCTTTTGCTTTGGGGCTAATTACCTTTCTTCTCCACATCTTACAATCACTACTTGTAGTAATAAGTGCGGTGGGGCTGTGTCCCCAACACCCTGGCCGCCTGGCTAGCTTATGCCCGAAATAACAACACACACTGCATTCATTTAAACACTGCTTGGCCCATTTCTATCTAGCCTCTTCTAGGCTAATTCTCGCACCTGGACTAGCCCATTTCTAATAATGTGTGTAAGCACCTCAAGGTGTGCTTACCGGGAAGATTCTAACCTACGTCCATCCTGGGTCGGAGCTTCATCGCGTATGCCCAGAAGAGCGAAGCAGGGCCTCTGCTCCAGAGAGCAGAACTGTCGAGTCTGAGCTCACTTCCTCTTCCTCCCAGCATCCTATTCTGTTTACTCCTCCCACCTATGTTTTAACCTATCAGGGCAAGCAGTTTCTTTATTTAATTAACCAATGACCTTCCTTCATCAACTGCTTCTCTGTCTAGCTAGTTGGTGGCTGCCTGGCTTCCAGTTCCAGGCTAGTCCCTCATTCTCTCCTCCTCCTGCCCTTGTCCCTCCTGTCTCTTGAGCCTAGATTCCTCTTTGTGTTTATTCTTTCTACCTGCTAGCCCTGCCTATCCTTTCTCTGCCAAGTTATTAGCCATTCAGCTTTTTATGAGACCAATCAGGTATCTTAGGCAAGCAAGATGAAACAGATGCAATACATTTTTACATAATTAAACACACATTTTTACCTAGTTAAATGTAGCAAATCTTTGCCTAGTTAAAATGATATTCCACAACAGAGTGCTTTCTGGAACCATAAGACGAGCTGGGTTTTACTAGAAGCCAAGAGGTCAGCCCTCAGCCTAGCAGTGAATGCCTTTAATTCCAGCACTTGGGAGGCTAAGGCAGGAGGATCACAGTTTTGAGGAAACCTGGGCTACATAGTGAGTTCTTGTCTCAAACAAGAAAAAAACAATGTAGAGGTCCACAGCACACAAATGTTGGGACAGTGTGCAAACATTGGATCTTTCCTTACACCATGCGGGTCCCAGAGATGAAATTCAGACTGTCAAGCTTGGGGGCAAGGTCTTATACCTGCTGAGTCTTCTTGCAGTCCTTTTCCTTTGTTTTATTGAGACAGGGTCTCACATGTTCCAGGTTGTGCTGTCGGGCAATGCTCTTGTTCACTGTAAAGGTTTGTCACTAATATTGGTTTAATAAACACTGACTGGCCAGTAGCCAGGCAGGAAGCATAGGCAGGGCAACTAGACTAGAAAGGCAGAGATGCGTTACCAGTCAGAAGCAGAGGAAGCAAGACGAGAACGCTTTACTCTTGGTGTAACTAAGGAGTTTTGAAGAAAATGAGGTGCAAAACTGAAGCTGCTAGTGCCCATGGCACCAGGACACGGGAGCCACTGTAAAGCACAAGGAGTCTGAAAGCATGGGGTGGAGGGACAGAAACCCACAAGAACAGACTGTAGGCTTCCAGCATCAGGACTTAAACACTTATTTTTCATGCAACACAAATCCTGTGAGTAAGTACTTTGTGAAGAGTTGTGCTCACATGGAAGGAACTTGGGGTGGTTAGCTTCTGATGAACAAGGTTACAGTTTCCAGCCAAAATATTTAAAGGAAACATAACATGCAGCTTCTACTGGGAACTTTACTACATAACTGAAGCACTTTCTTAAACTGTCAGATACCTGCTGGCAGTGTGCGAGAACATGTCCTGACATTGCAGACTCCTCTAGAACAAAGGTTTTTTCCTTCCAAATCAAGTGCCCACAGGAGCCACACACGCCACTGCCACCCTTCTGTTCCCAACTGCCATGTAGACAGAAGCAGTTTTAACTTAAGACACAATGAGGCCATCCTGTCATGGTTTGAACACACACACCCTGAACACTGCCACTCACCTTTCATCTCCCACTGGGGGCCAGTGCTGGAAAACACGGACTTCGCAGTGACACGGTACATTCACGGTGACTGTCCACCACCTCCAAATGTAATCAGCTGTATTGTCACTGAGCACTCAAATGTGCCTGGGATAGAAACTGAGGCTTATAGGGCCCATGGGTCTACCCCTGCTCCCAGGGTTCATTTTGAGGACAGTCTCTGACCAGCCAGCCTTTCCTGTTTGTTCCTGTGCTCCCTCAGCCGGCTTGGTGATTTAGCTGTAGGGCATTGTTGACTCCACCTTGGGTGTGGCAGTTTTCCCGCCTGCCTAGGGGGAATTCCTTGTGCAGCAACTAGGTATATAAGGGTTTTCCCAAAGTTGAATAAACAGCATTCGGCTGATCTCCTTTGGAATGACCCAGGTCTCTTGTGTGTCTCCAAGCCCTTGCCCAACTCACATACAGTACAGTGGCACATGAACTGTATCGAGAAGGTAACACAGAACAGGTGATATCAGGAATTACAGATGTTACAAAGCTAATTAAAAATAAACACACTCAATTACCAGAAAATTCTTAACTATATTTTAAACAATGTGGGCAAAATATAAATTCGCTGTTTCACAAGCGAACGTGAACAGTCGGGCCTTGAACTTGTGATCTGTATCTCAGCTTCCCAGTTGCTGGCACTACATGGGCAACACCAGTTCAGCTGAGTATTTAAAAATACTGACGCTATGTAACTGAAACAGTATTCAGGAATACATAGACTACATTATAAAACAAACACTATAAAAATTACTACTGAAATTTCTTAAATCTGCAGGTGGCTCATGTTCAAAACACCTATTCTGACAACAGTAGGAGCCGACACAACTTCCCTTCCTACGAAACACCGCTTTTCTCATCTACTTCATAAGCAGCATTTACCCATCATCTTTTACCCCTCCACCTCGCCCAGGCTTAGGCTTTGTAAGCCAGTTGGCTCTGGGCAGTTCTGGCTTAGGAGTGCTTATTTCTTGGCAGCTTTTGAAGGAGATACTGACAGGTTAATCAAGCCAGTCACACTTCTGTGTTAGTTAAACACCCTGTCCTGCACAGGTGACATATGTGTGACATTCCACCAAGACTGTTGCACCTACATACACCACCTTCTTCCAGGGTCGAGGACACAGGACAGCACATGGCATGTTGGCAAATCAGACTGTCCCTGTGTCCAGTTCTGCTCACCCAGATTCTCACACTCGAAGCTAATTCATAGGAATAAACTCGCCAAATCAAAGACAGTGAGTTTCTCGGGTTGCTTAGACAGACACATGCTTCCGAGCAGATACTCCACGACAGTGTGCGAAGACACCGCCTACCTGTGCAGTGTTCTACCCGAAACTGTCAGTAGGACCGTCTGGGATTGTTCAACACAAGCGTTTCTACAGGTAACTAAGCAAACCACCCCAATGGAAAGACACATCAGGTCACCAAAAAGTCAAGAGATCAAGGTGTTGGAAGGATGGAGGAGCAAGATGGGTTTTTGTTTGTTTAGTTCTTATTTTTTTTGGGAGGGGAGCGTTTCTTTAGTAGGGTATGCTGCAAGGGTGAGGGGCAGATTTGAGGGACTGAGAGATGAGTAGGATTGGGGTACACGCTGTGAAATTCCCAAAGAATCAATAAAGAAACATGTTAAAAAATACCGTGAAACTTCTCAAAATGCTATCCAGTTTGAAGAAAATCATTTAAGTTACGCAAAGAATATGAAATTATAAATAATCACTCAAGTCTAAGTTCAAAAGTACATTTATTTAAATGTGAGCAAGTTATCAATATAAAAGAAAAGTGTAAGAAATAAAAATAATCAAAGTACAAAACATCTCAAATCTTACATCCATAATTTAGACAGCAAAGTCTTTATTTACATAATTTTATTTGTAGATGAAATTTCATACAGTTTTCTGAAAACACATAAAAACCTGGCAAATTAATAATCGAAGACTTAATGTGGGCTCTTAGGCATATAATACAAAACATAATTTATGTTTCCTAGAATAAGATCACACATCTTAACACGATGCAGTCAGTATTACATCTGTCTTCCTGGTAGAGGTCTCTCCCTAAGGCAGAGCTGGAAAACAAGCCCTCTGCAGGGAGGGAGTCCTGGTGCGCACGCTGCCAGCAGCTACCCTTGTGCCCCAGGCTCCAGGCCCACAACACACAAGAGGCCGTCAATTAAATTTATATGTGGCCTTGTTGAGGAAAACAGACTTCATACACAGGGTAGCAGGGTCACAGTAAGTCAGAGCCTTTATGTGACAGGCAGCTCTAGTGAGCACCTCCCACCAAGACAGTTAGTCCATCCCACACTCCAACACTTGGGTCTTATCAACCCCCACCACTGCACACTGCAACACCCGGGTCTTATCAACCCCCACCACTACTGCAGACTGCAACACCTGGGTCTTATCAACCCCCACCACTGCACACTGCAACACCCGGGTCTTATCAATCCCCACCACTGCACACTCCAACACCCGGGTCTTATCAACCCCCACCACTGCACACTGCAACACCCAGGTCTTATCAAACTCCTCCTATTGCACACAACACCCAGGTCTTAAAAACTCCCGTGCACATGCACAGGCTCTCTAGCTGAGATGCTTCAGCACACCTGCCTCCCATCACTGCCCCAGCTCAATGGCTACCCAAAGGGAGGTTCCCACCAGGCACTCATGCTGGCTCCTAGCACTCTTTGTACCCAGTGCCACCCAGCTAAGTCTTCTAGCCCACATTTTACTGAGCTCTCCGAGGCTAAGAGGAAGTGTTTGGTAAATAAACTTAGCTGGTGACACTGTAAAGATGAAGGGCCAGGGATGACACCACTCTGACCTGGATGCAAAACATAAAACATGGGGACAGATCACACACTAAAGCAACCACTCAGCGGGGCATGGTGCCTCACGCCTGTAAACGCATGCCAGTACTCAGCCGAAAACAGGAGGATCAGTGTTGAGTTTGAAGCCAGGCTGGGATACATAGTGCCAGGCCAGCCAGCAACACAGTGAAACCTCTCAAAAATCTCTATCCTTCTCAAACTAATACTGGCGATTGTTTGTTGTGAACCATAAACAGTCTGACACGCTGCACTTCTTGCCTGACAGCCCAAGGAGCCTTAAGCCGACCCCGCCACAGCTGCAACTTACACGATGCTGCTATCAAGCTGTGCAGTGTAGAACACACCTCTCGGACGCTGGCCCCCATCATTTTCTATGGGGCCTATCAAATCCTGGAACACCTACATGAGCCAGACAGGTCCTTAGTTTGTCACCTGCTGACAGAACTCTTAAAAGCACTACAGACTGTACACTACAACAGCAAGAGAAAGGTCTGGTGACAAGAACCATGGTGTCCCTTTTTCAATCTGCAAATGCACCTTCATCCTTGCCTGTCCCCACTATGCGCCTTCGTAAAGGATATGATTCATAGTCCAGTGTCTGTGTGAGCACTCCAGTCAGAACAAACTCTGCATTATGAACATCTGAATGAACAGAACCAAAACCATTAGGACAAAGCTACTGTGAACATGCGCAAGCCACTGCAGAGGCGTGGGGAGCCATACCTATTCCTCTGGCAAAGTACTCTCGACATAAGTGCAGGTCATTCTCACAGGATATTAAAATGATCTCCGACAGACTCTAGAAGGAGAGAGAGCTCATGAGTGAAGGAAAGATGCCCGTGCGTGACAGGGCTGGCTTCTCGGGCGGGGCTCTGCTCCCTTACCTTATTCTGTTTGTGCTCCATGAGCTTCCGGAAGGACGGCTGCTTGGACAACACCTTTCCCCCTGCGCACTCTACGATCGCCTTCATAGTTGCAAGGCTCGGGCAGATGCCAGGGGTGATGTAGAAGTACTTTGTCTAGAAATAAACAGAAGCGTGCTTTTTACATGTTTTTAATTGCACATAACTTCTCATAAATCAGACCCTGAGTCTTGCGTGTGTGTTTTTGCTTTTTGAGGCAGGTTCTCTCTCTATAGACCTGGTTGTCCTGGGACTTTCTTTGTAGACCAGACTGACCTCCACCTCACACAGATCTGCCTGACTCTGTCTCCCAAGTGCTAGAATTTAAAGGCATGGGCCATAATACCCAGTTCTGAGATTCTTAAAAAAATATTTAATTTTCTACAACTATTATTAAGGTTAGATTCCCCACCAGTTCACTACCTCTCCAGACATACACAGAGGGAGTTTTATGGACTATGGCCCATGGTCATCAGTAAAAGTAACCACAATTAGCTGCTTGGGATTGATCTGCAGACATTAATAATAAACTCAGAGTCCAATAATGCACTGCGTGTTGCATCAGGATGGAAATCTAAAGAATTCCCTTGATGTCATGTAGCCAAAAATTTGAATATTCTACTTCTCTCTCTACATGTCTTCCATCCTCTTCTCTTTACTGTATGAGTCTGAATCTGTGCCTGTCTGAAGGCTATCTTGTGAACCTGCCCTGCCCCTTGGTCTGTTTCTGTCATTCACAAAGGTTTCCCTTGCCCTTCATTGAACAGCATGGAAATCAACACAGAAGGCACCACCCACTACCAACCAGCAATTCAGAGAACACAGTACTATAGACATGGCTGTTTATAAAGAGTATCCAAATGCTAGACTCAACATTTATGGTGGATATTTGTTAAGATGGCTTTCAGCCTATCTGCTGCTTCCAGCAAAGATTATCAGAACACACATTCAACACAGGCATCATTCTGAGATCAGAGGTTTGGAAGAAATAAGTTAAGTACAGCTATGCATTAGCTTAGGTTGAAAAGGTTGGTTACATGGGAAATCCAAGGCAATTACTTAGATTGGCTGTTACACTGCTATTGCCCACTCTCATGTGTGCTCTCTCTCTCTCGTTTTTCAAGACAGGGTTTCTCTGTGTAACAGCTCTAGCTGTCCTGGAACTCACTTTATAGACCAGGCTGGACTTGAACTCACAGAAATCCACCTGTCCCTGCCTTCTGAGTGCTGGGATTAAAGGCGTGTGTCACCACAGCCTACACTGCTTTCTTAAAGGCAGGTTAAACAAACAGGCTTGGTACACAGCAGGACAGAGTCTTAAGTAACCCCAACGTATATTATTAGCTCTACTGTAAGGTCCAGTAAAAGTTCCATTCTTTTAGAATCTAAGATATTTTTATCATAGTGCCTTGCCACAGCTGTGCCAACTACTACAAGAACCAAAGCTTTCTATGCCAAGGCAGAATGACAGCACGTATTTGCCAACCTGTGTAAAATCCCAAGGTAGCATGGCATTTGGCCACGGCTGTCTGCCCAACAGGGGCTGCTTCGACTACAAACAGAATGGGAAATTATACCGACACTGCTTTCCTAGGTTTATCACAAAACCCTCACACAAACAGGTAAACAATTTGAAAACTCAACCCCTTGGAGGTAAAATTGAATCATTCCTAAGATTTGGAAGATCATTCAAAGATCAAATACTTTTTACTGACTACTTATTCTTTGATACAAAAATTACTTCCCAACTGTCCCAAGTCTCTTATCTGGCAAATATTTAAAATATTGACTTCTAACCAGTTCAGTTATTCATCAATACTCTTGAATCCCTTCTCTGACAGATGTACTCATTAGGTTATTGTAGCAATTTCTTCATCAGAGCAAAGAGTGATTCCGACAGCCAAGTGTGGTGGCACACAGCTTTAATCCCAGCACTCAGGAGAAGAGAGACAAGAGGATCTCTGTGAGTTGATGGCCAGCCTGGTCTACATAGCAAGTTTCAGCCCAGTCTGGTCTAGAGGGAGACTCCATCAATTTGCCAAACTCCCTTGCAGAAAGAGTAGCCATGAAGCGGAAAGGACAACTGGGTGATCCCGGCCATCACCTGCGTCACTATCACATCTACTTAGCTCTGTGGGGCTTTCCTTCCCAGCATACCTTAAAGAGGGGAGAAACATGGGCTCTCTTTAAGGATTCTTCTAGACTGAAAGAGAAGAGCACTTCTGCCTCAGCATCTCGCAGGATATAGTTCTGCTCATCTGGAAAACAGAACAGTGTTCAGAACAGTCTGAAAGGCACAGCCCTGTGTAGAGGCAGGTCCATATAAGGCAGTATACACTACCCACAATCACACTCACCCTGCCACTTAGGTATTGTCCTGACTAATTTTATGTCAACTTGACATAGGTTACAGTCCTCTGAGAAAAGGGAACCTCAAATTGCCTGCTGTGGTAGTTGGAATGTAACTGGCCTCTATAAGCTCAAAAGAGTGGCAATATTAGATATAGCCTGTTGGAGGAAGTGTGTCATTGCGGGGAGGGGGAACTTTGAAGTCTCCTTTGTCCAAGGTCCACCCAGTGTGGACACAGACTAATTAGGCTGCTGGTGGATCAAGATGTAGAACTCTGAGCGCCTTCTCCAACGCCATGTCTACCTGCACCTGCCATGTCCCACCATGATGATAATGAAACTGTAAACCACCACAATTAAATGTTTTCCTTTATAAGAGTTGCCACGGTGGCCAGGCGATGGTGTCGCATGCCTTTAATCCCAGCACTCGGGAAGCAGAGACAGGTGGATCTCTGTGAGTTCGAGGCCAGCCTGGTCCACAAAAGCTAGTTCCAGGACAGGCTCCCAAAGCTACAGAGAAACCCTGTCTCAAAAAACAAAGTTGCCATGGTCATGTGTCTTCACAGCAATAGAAACTCTAACTAAGACGTAAGATCAAACAATATGAAAGACTGTAGGACATTTTCTTTATTAGTGTTTGAGGAGGGAGGGCTCAGTGCATTTCGAGTAGTTCACCCTGGACTGGTGGCCCTGGGTACTAGAAAAGAACAGGCTAAGAAAGTCATGTGGACCATCCCCCTAAGTAGCACTCCTCCACGACCTCTGCATCAGCTCCTGCCCCAGGTTCCACCCTGCTTTGGTTCCTGTCCTGGCTTCCTTGCATGCTGAACTGTGATAGGGTCATGGTATTTCACCACAGCAATAGTAACCGTAACTAAGACAGATGTTTCTGTCTCACTCACCTCCCTTGGCAGCAGCAGGACTACAAGAGTAGGTAAGAGTTCTACCACAGAGCTACACTGCGGCCCCCAGGGTAACTAATAGGAAGCTTCCTATTGGAGCTTCCACAGCTCATCAACAGGCCCCAATGAAAGAATGTTGTTGTTCTTCCTGTTGACAGCTAGGTGTTCTTGTCTGAGACTTTACGGTGCAGTAGGAACTGCATTTTATAGGCAAATTTCCAAATGAAATGCACCAAGGACAATGCTGCACAGCCTGTCTTCTCCCGGGATGTATTCAAAGACTAAACCTTTATGTCTTGTAGCAGAATACAAAGATGTCAATCAAAAAAATCTCTGATAAGAAATAAACTTATGAGCGAAAATGAATAAGTAAATGCAAGTAAAGCCCCGACTTTGCCATGCGTAAACGAGCAAGCGAGCGCGGCGGGCGCGATAGGCACAGCACCCACCAATGAACTTTTGGCACTTGAAGCACTCCTCTAGCCACTCCGGAGTCACGATGTGCTTCACCACCGAGATGGCCGTCAGGAACTTCACGGTGCGTGTCACCTTGCTGGCGATGAGGTGGGTACACTTCTTCGTGGACTCAGCAACCTCTCCACCCAGGATGTACAGCTTCTGAAGCCGCAAACACAGCAGAAAGTCACGCGAGAGAGACCAGACCCAGGACGGGACTTGATAGTGCCCTCCTCAGCTGCACTTAATGGCAGGAAAAGCAAACCACAGGAGGAAAAGCAGAGCACCTCCAATGGCTGCCTCAGCAGCCAGCTCCATAAAACCTGTGCCCAAACGAACTCTCCAGAAGTCAGTAACTCCCATCTAAACAGCCTGAGGCTCCAGGGCTCACTGCATTACAGATACTCTATGCTGAACCAGAGAATAAGAAACACATGGACCCCCATCTCCATCTTAATGGGGACATACTGGGAGACTGAAGCATATGCATGTAACAGAGACCTTGTAACAGCCCTGCTATGAATTGTACTAAATTTATAGCAGCAATGTTAGTCATGGCTTCCTTTAAAGGAATAGCTAAAGAACTCAGTGGGTAAGGGCATCTACCATCAAGCCTGACGAACAGTCATTTCTGGGATCCACAGGCTTGAAGGGAGAACTGACTCCTCCAAGCTCTCCAGATGTACACTGTGGTACATGTGCGCCACCCTGCCGCCAACACACACAGAGCACACCAAGTAAATAATTACTCTGTAAGCAGAAAGTGTATGAATACATAGAGAGTCAGGGAATTTTTGACCATCTTCCACCAAAACAAAACTAGCAGTTACCAGAGCCCACCAACCTCTCTGGTGTTCTCTCAAAATGTCTACTTATGAACGTTCTATTATCACTGTGCAAACCCACCCACCCTACCCCCAGGGCGGCCTCCTCCTTCACCAGAGAACTAATCTCAGATAAGTGAGAAGTTCTCAGAAAAGTGACAGAAAAGAAAGTCTTCATAAAAATAACATTCAGATGACCCAGACTTTTATGTTAACAAAAATCCTAGTAACAAAGAAGGAAATAATGGCACTCGACAAGGCGACCAACATCAGCGGGGCTGTAAGGGCGGGCGGTTCCTGATTCAACAACCACTGCTGACGCTACTCAGCAGGGAGGGTGCCTACATGCAAGCTAGTCAAGCACTCTACCCAGTGACAGCCCTAATAGGTGCTACGCTAATAAATGTCTAGCCTAAAGCAAATACAAGCAGAGAAAACCCTGCTGAAACCGTCACCTTAATGTACTGCTGAACCTGCACAGGCTCAAATCCAGTGAAAAGCACGTAAGGCGTCAGCTCTGGGGTCAGCTTCTTAGTGGGGGGTGGCAGGTCTTCGATTCTGTGATGGAAACACAGGACAGTGAGGACTTCAAACAGTGCTCTTTAGGGAACCCAGAACTTAACAAGCTTTAAGAGCTTGAGTGTTGGGGGAGGGGAGACTGTGACAGCTGGTGTCCTTTTCCTCCCACCAACTAACATACAGTTCCACTCCAAAGGTGCCACCTGAAACACCCAAGAGAAGCAAGGATTCAGATCATCCTCGCTAAGAACAATGCTCTCAGGTGAGCATGGAGGTACAAAATTCCAATCCCGGCACTAGGGAGATAGAGCCAGGAAGATCAATTTAAAGCCAAATTTTAATATTTTCATATTTAATATTTTGCTGTGGGATTGGCAAAACCTAGAGCTTCACCACACTGGGCAAGGGCTCCACAACTGAGTGTATCCCAGTTCCCTGTATCAAGCTTTTATAAAAAGTCTCAAGTGACTTTGCTGTTATAGTCACAATGAGACTGAGAGCGTGTCCTGGCACTTACACACTGTGAAATTCTAGCCCCATCTCCACAGGGCACAGTTGAAGGAAAAGCCTTTGGCCTTTACATTTACCTTCAATTTCTCAAATCTTATTTCTCAGTTTGTATGGAAATGAGGTGGTCAGGGAAAACTTCCCACTTTACCTGTGGCTATTTCAATAGTCTTGCTCAGCTGTGCTCTGGGTGTGGGGAATGAGGAAATGCTGACTGCAAAGGCCCCCAAGAGCCACTCTCAGCAAGTACAAAGTGGACCAAGGGCTCTTGAAGGTCACAGAGGTACCACAGCCCTTGTCTTACTCCTGTTGGCTGTGGCTTTCTACTGGGGGGGTGGGGGGGGGGCAGGACTACTGGACAGCCACGCGGCCTCCAGATGAGCCAAAGAATACACATGTCACACCCAATCAGCAAGCAGCGTGCAAAGCACAGAGTCTCTCAGAGATATCTGGGCTTTCCTTCCCAGGGTAGGCTCTCTGAGAGCGTTCAGCTCTGAGCTGCACAGCCACATGCATGGCCCAGCACACAGTTCAGGTGCACTTGGAGCGCTTTGCAGGGGCAGCCTGGCTCCCCACAGCAGCTGCAGCTTCAAACATGGTTTGGGTAAAGCTTTGCTTAAGAAAACAGTTCTAGATTTTATTATTTTCAATAAACAAGAAAGAAACGTGCTTAATCACTTAGTACCTCTCAAAAGAGCAGCTGCGGGAATGCCATTTCACGATGAATTGTGAGCCGGATGTACAACTATGTGCATGGGTGTTTGCCTGCACGTGTGCCTATACACCACGTGCATGCCTGGTGCCCACAGAGGCCAGAAGAGGGCATCAGAGCACCTAAGGACTGGACTTATAGGCAGCTGTGAGCTGTCATGTGGGTGGTGGGAACTGAACCCAGGTCCTCTACAGAGCAGTCAGTGCTCCTAACCACTGAGCTGTTTCCAGCCTCTCAAACACAACATATTATAAAAAATTCTTCAGAAGCCGGGCAGTGGTGGCACTGGATACCTTTAATCCCAGCACTTGGAAGAGCTCCAAAGCTACAGAGAAACCCTGTCTGGGAAAGGGGGCGGAGGGGGGGGGATCCTCTTCAGAAACATTTGGCAGTTGGCACCAGTCTTCCACAGCAGACCTGTAATGTAAGGGGCTTGCCCTGCTGCACATACCTGGCTCGTTTAGAAGAAGGTTGGATGTTGGTGACCTCATTTGGCTTCAGCTTAGGGGGTAATCTTACACCCTGTAATTAAAATATTGTCCGCTTCAATCAAACAATCTCCAAGAATACAGAAGCTTTCAAGACAATGTCCCCACCATCTTCAACACCACCCACCAGAGAGAACCACGGCCTTCACTGCTAGGAAGGCTAGGAAGCCACGGGCCAGGAGCAAATGCCAACACCCTCTCTCTCCTTTCCTACTCCCCAAATCCCTCGATACTTAAAACACCTGCCTACTGCCCTTACCTCTCACTGCATAGAGAACCTGAACCATCAACTCCTGTCTTTATTTCAAGTATTATGTCCTGTGTCCCAACTTGGAACACGGCAAACACTATCAGTGCAAATACACCTCCCTAAACAAGACTACCTACAACAGAAAGTCAGGTGACAATAAGATCATGCTGCCATGGATAAGGTGAGGGGCTAACCCTAGCAAGACCTCATGCACCAGAACCAGTCGTCCAAGCCCCTCCCCGTGCCGTCCCACTTCAGCAAAAGGCCTTATCCAGCAGCCCAAGCCAGTGCCCCAGGACAGAAGCATGCCAACAAGACAAGGAGAGTGGAGACTGCCTGTGGGCAGGCCCCACCTCAGGTGCCACCTACACTATACCACACTGTTCATTCCTTCACACTGTAAACTCAGAGGTTCAAAGACAGCCGGTGCAACTTAGTAAGACCTTGTTTCAAAATTCATAAAAAGGGCTGGGTGCAGAACCACTGCCCAGCACGCCTGGCACTGACAAATCTCCAGCACCACCAAATCAGCAAAATAAACCCCAAACCCTACCACCTTTCCTTGCTCACGTCACTGCACTCACGATCCTTTTCTGAATCTGGCTCAGACTCACTAACTACAAGTCACACCACAACCAAGAAAGCCAAGCACACCTCCCCTGTACTGTGCACTTAGCAGCCTCTGAGGCCAAAGCAGCATACCACACACTGTCTGCAGGAAGGTGAGGACTCCTTTTGTCACAGCCTGTCCAAAACTCCTCTCCACCATTTCCACAGCTCCCCTCAGCCAGGAGCGAACCAGCCTGTCCAGGAACTACAGAATACAAAGGCCCCAGAGACCAGCCCGGGAAGCCTGCCCACTTCTTATGTGAGCCATGTGGCTTGTGAGAGATGACTCTAACTGCCACTTTGTCATCTGGGCCCACCTTAGGAATTCTTTCACCACATGAGCAGGGAAGACATTGGCTTTTGCCGATGTGTCTGAGCTGGCCACGCTCTTTTAAAGTCCTAATTACTAGTTTAAGCTAGAGAAAAATATGCATCATGACAGACTGGGCTTCCTGTAAGAGTGTGAATCAGCAGGCCCTGCAACAGCCTGAAATCATCTCTGTATGTTACAGAATGCGCACAAGAGGGCTGAGCATGACAATACACACCTTTACTCACAGCACTCAAGAGGCAGATCTGTGAGTTCTAGGCCAGCCCAGGCAACATAGCAAGTTCCAGGACAGCCATGACTACATAGTGATTTCCAGGACAGCTAGGGTTACTTCAAGAGATCCTGTTTTAAACAAACAAAACAAACTGAAACTAAGGTCTTGCTATGCTGTGTAGGCTGGACTTAAACTCCTACCCCTTCTACTTTGGTCTCCTGACTAGCAAGAACTATACAGGTCCACAGCCCATGTGATTGGCTAAATAAGTCCATTTTTAAAAACAATACAAGTTAAACAAGACATAGTAGCTTGCACTTATAATCCTAGCACTCTGGTCATTTTTCAGGTATACAAAGGCCAGCCTGGGTTCTTCATGGGACCAATCTCAAAACACACAACAAATGGAGGGGGGACCTATAGGAGTCAGAGGTTGGGAGGTATGATGGCCAGTATCCTCTAGACATGACAGGGCCCTGCACTCATGAACTCACAGCTACTGACTGTCTGCATAAGACCTGTCTGTACAAGATACAGCATGGGGTAGGAGTGGGGATCAGGGTATGTGAGCACATGAGCCCTACCCCTAGTCAAGGAGCTTGTGACAGGTGATGGCTTCTTGGAAAGGGAGAGTCAAGTTTCCCTTAAGAATGTCCCAGGTAATGGAGGTGGGTGGTCCTTGGACTTCCCACCTGGCAGAGAACCCTGATTGCTTTTTGGGCTGACGAGGGAGGGGGACCTGATTGGGGGAGGGGGAGGGAAAGGGGAGGCGGCGGTGGGGAAGAGACAGAAATCTTTAATAAATAAATAAATAAATAAATTAAAAAAAAAAATGTCCCAGGTAGGTTGACCCACAGCCATGCAGATATGGGAAGCACTAATTAGATTCAGAGGGCTTTGTTTTTGTTTTTAGAGACAGGGTTTCTCTGTGTAATGCTGGCTTGTCCCAGAGCTTGCTCTGTAGGCCAAGCTGGCTTCAAACTCAGAGATCTAAGTATTCGGATTAAAGGGATGTGCCACCACTGGCCACCTTCAGTGGACTATTTCTTAAAAAATTTAAAAAGAGGATATGAAGTTAAGGGGACCTGCAGAGGATTTGTGGAGGGTTATGGGATTTGAATGAGAACAGCCCTATAGGCTCATTATTTGAAAGTTTGGCATTCAACTGATGGAACTGAACTGTTTGGGAAGGATTAGGAGGTATGGCCTTGTTGGTATGTTACTGGGGCTTTAAGGTTTTAGAAGCCCATACCTAGCCCAGTCTCTCTCTCTCTCTGTCTCTCTGTCTCTCTGTCTCTCTCTGTCTCTGTCTCTCTCTCTCTCTCTCTCTCTCTCTCTCTCTCTCTGTCTCTCTGTCTGTCTCTCTCTCTGTCTGTCTCTCTCTCTCTCTCTCTCTCACTGCATCTCGCTTGTGGATCAGATGTAAGCTCTAAGCACTGTTCTGGAGTCATGCCTGCCTTCCTGCTGCCATACTCCCTGCCATGATGGTCATGGACTCTAATCCTCTGAAACTGTAAGCCCCCAGTTAAATGCTTTCTTCTAGCCAGGCATGGTGGCGCACACCTTTAGTATCAGCACTTGGAAGGCTGAGGCAGGTGGATCTCTGAGTCTGAGGATAGCCAGAGTTGGGCAGAGAAACCCTGCCTCTAAACCACTCCCCTAAAAAGCTTTCTTTAAAAGCTGCC
The DNA here is from genome assembly GCF_014885135.2 of Alexandromys fortis. Taxonomy (NCBI): domain Eukaryota; kingdom Metazoa; phylum Chordata; class Mammalia; order Rodentia; family Cricetidae; genus Alexandromys; species Alexandromys fortis. The sequence continues at coordinate 723,129 of NW_026068056.1, forward strand.
TTGGTCAGAGTGTCTCTTCACAGCAACAGAACAGTGACTAAGACAGGGATGAATAGGACTGAATTCTTATGAGTATAGGAAATACAATAGTAATAAATGAAAAACAAACTAAAACTACTTGTAGAAAACACGTTAATCCATCTGTGACAGGCATGCAGTCCTAAGCCCACACCAGTCGTTACCCAGCACAAAGCGCTGCTCTCCCCAAGGTGTGAGCTCATGACAACAACAGTGGGTCTCAAGAGAGTAAACACTAATACAAGGCCACAATCTCATTAAGCCTTAAAGGTAAGAATGTAGATAGCCCCTACCAGACAATCCGCAACTAACAACTTCCAGAATGTTCTATCCTGAAGAATAGAATATCCAAACATGACATGACCCTACCCAGGAACCCTCAGGAATATTCCCCAAGAACAGGGAACTCTTTGACTTGTGGCCTGTGTTGGTTCATACCTCTGCCACTTCCAGTGTCTCTGAAGGCCTTGCCCACTAGCTATGAAAAACAGCCACCATCTGATAGTTGTGTTCCTCGGTTCCTGGCGTGTGACACAGCTCTCTGAAGCTAGCAAAGCTCATGCACGCACAGGCCCACTCGCCGCCCGCACTGACAGTAGAGAAGCATGTAGACCGGTAGAAGACTGGTAGCCCTTCGTGTGCTACCAAACAAGAAGCTAGCACCCACAAACATGTCCACTGCGTTTGGGTAACACAGCAGCAGCCTCTGTGAGTGTGTGTGTGTGTGTGTGCAGGGAGTGTTGACACATACAGGAGTGACCACAGTGGGGTCTGCAGGGCTGACATTTAACAATATCCACAGTGAAGTATGGGCAGCTGACAATACAGAAATGGCCAATGTGGTGTGGGGAAGACATTCGGCAAAGGCCATTGTGGGGTGTGGGGCTGGCGTACCATCAAGAGCTCCGCAGTCACCTTCACTGGGACCCTCCATGCATCTGAAAGAGAAAGATGTCATCTTCCATATGGAATATCCATACAACCCTGCTGTAAGCCCTTCCTAGGCATGGAACCTGGCCACACAGGGCTTGTCCATAACACTCATTCAGGGCAAGTGTAGCTAGAACACTGTAGCTCGGGTTTCCAGGACAGGTGAGTCAGGAGTGGCTGATACTTCATACACCATGATTCCCCGAGGGTATCCCATCCTGGGGAGATTGCAGTTATTATAAGAGGTGCCAACAGGATCCACAATGGCTAATACACAGGTGCTGGCCACAGAGAGCAGCTTGTGCTGCACAACAGAACGGACCTGAGGTCAGGTATGCAGAGAAGCCTCTGTACGGACAGCCCAGGCAGTCCCTGTGCTACGCAACAGAACAGACCTGAGGTCAGATACGCAGAGAAGCCTCTGTACGGCCCAGGCAGTCCCTTGGGAGAACAGCTGCATAATGAAAGCTAAAGAAAATCTTTCACAGGATGGAAATCTTCTAAATAAAACTGGGCTTCTCAGGAGGTCAGAACACAATCTGAATAATGTTCAGTTCTCAAGGTCAGAATTAAAACCCAGTGCTGTGTAACACAGACATGAATTTTAAAGATGCATAAAAGCTCTTTAAAAAGAAAAAGACAGCTGTGTGTGCTGCATCTAATGCCCCCATCTTCCAGGGGACAGTCCTCCTCTGAGGGCTGGCCACACAAGGCAGGGCACCATCAGGGAGTGACAACACGTCCTAGTTTGACAGTGACGAAGGAGGCACGGCCTGAGAAAAAACGGAGTGTGTTCCCAGCTCTAAATGCCTCTCAGACACAAACCCAAGAGCCACACCAGGGGAGCAGAGATGTGCGGAGGGGACTAAACCAAACAGGTGGTGCCAACAGCTCTGGAGGCTATCACACAAGTGACAGCACGGGGCCCATCACTAACCTAAAAGACTTAAGACCAAGTGTGGAGTGGGCGCAAAGGGGTCCGGCAGGTTGAAGGCGGTGTAGCGGCCGAACTGCACCTGCCGCAGGGCCTCGAAGTTTCCCAGCAGAATGTCCCCCAGCCACTGCGCATTCACACACGGGATCCTCCACTCTTTGGCCTTCTCGTACTTCAAACCACTTGGTCTTTTTTGTGAGAAATCATAGTTATTCAATGTTAGTGTCATCTTACCATGAATTTTTGTCTGTTTTCAACAAAACTTAATTAAAAAAACAAAAAACTAATAAGTGGCAGGCATGTTTCCACAAAACTGCCAGTAATCCAAACTGGAGGCCAAGAGCAGTTAAGCCCAGTCTCCAGAGGGGTCAGTCTCTGACTTCATGTTCTATCATTCCATCTAGTCACCAAGTGAAGCCTTTTATAGATGTCTCTGCTGACAGGACCATACACAGTGATGCCTCTTTAAAAAGAGACAACGACTGTTTATTAAGAAAGACTGACAGACCAGGCATGGTGGTACACACACCTTTAATCCTAGCTCTAGTGATGCAGAGGCAGACGGATCTCTGTGAGTTCAAGACCAGCCTGATATACACAGTGAGTGCCAGGACAGCCAGCTACTTAGAGACCCCATGAAAGAATAAAGGCACCCCTGAAAGTAGGCTAACAGTGAGCTGGGGAGACCAGCACTCAAAGGCCTTTGTGTCAGTTCTTTCATGGACTGCTACTCTTGAAATTCATACAAAGTACAATGTATTAAGAAACCACCGCTGTGTCTGTGGGTACCACCCACTACCCGTGCAGTGGAGGGGGCTCAGTGAGCCTTCCCGGGAAATGGGGGGTTGAGGTGGATGGGTGGGGGAGATAGATGCACCTAGGATAATGGCAGGAGGCTAGCTTGCTGGCAATGGGGGGGAGGAGTACTGTACTGTTACTGACGTTTAATGGTTTTAATGTCCTGTTTTCAGTTGGCGTGTGGGCTTCATGCTGCCTTCAGTCCCCAAAAAAAAAGAAAAAAAAAAAAAAAGAAAGAAAGAAAGAAAGAAACCACCGCTGCCAGGCATAGTAATGCATGCCTAAGATCCCAGTACTTGGAGTTGGAGGCAGAAGGATTGCCCTAAGTTTAAGATCAGCCTGATTTACAAGAGGCCATACCTTCCCCAGACAAAGCAAACCACCCAACTATCTCCACATCCCTTTCCTTTGGGCAAACAGGATCGGCATGGCTTCCAAGTCCAGCTTACTCTTTACAGATGAGGACCGTGTTGCTACGGCACAGGTACCCTGTGTACTTGGCACCTGCCAGGTACGCCATTAGCTTCAGGTCATCTCTGTCATTGTCAACAAATCCGGTCACAGAGATAATCTGGTGAGAAAAGAGCAAATGAGATATGAATATCAAGTGGCTCTGATTCCACATTCTCATGCTCCTGTGGCATTAGGGGATGTATCTGGCACTACCATTTCTGAGAGCATCATGAGAATAACTTCACTGACAGAACATGAAGCATACAGCATCCTTGTGGCAAGAAGAGAGGAAGAGCTACATTCACAGGGTAGTATTGCTGGCTTCTGAGCAATGCTACTCAGATAATTTTAGGTTACTGTGCTGAGCACACACACAAAGAGCGGGTCTTTATTTTCCTCACTCATCCAGACTCTGGATCCTTGGCTGCAAGTACCCACAAGTGCTGACCAAGTTCTGCCCAACAGTAGCTGACACATCCTAGGATTTGAAATACTGACGAGGTACAATGATGTGTGTCTTGGGCCACTGCTACAGTGGTCACGGCATGCAGAGTCTGGGACAGAACTGTGGAAAGCCAAGCAGGAAAGAGGATGGGCCTCACATGCTGTGAACAGGGCTTGCCCCCAGGTGGGAACGCCACAGGGAAATGCAGGGCTCGATGGGGTGGCACCAGTTTCTTCTTCTTCAGGACTGTGTTGAGCCAGTGCGCAGTGACACACCGCTTCCTCTCCCGCAGTGCCTGGCAAACAAAACAACAATCGTATTGTCTCTGGCTCCTTGCTATACAACTCGGGAGAAAACAGTTGGCTTGCAGAATACAGCGCCACCTTCCCCGGTCCGGTGAATCAGAGTCCACCTCCAGAAGACAAGAGGGCCCTGCCTCCCAGGGCACCTACATACATTTCATGCACTCACAAAGAAACACATATACACATGACTAAAACTAAACCTTAAAGAAAAATTGTAGTCAAAAATGACACAACACAACACACACACCCCCAAGAGAAACTCTCTATCCCCTGCATAGAGAGCACGTACAGAAAACACACTCGTCGCCAGGCGGTGGTGGCTCACGCCTTTAATCCCAGCTCTCGGGAGGCAGAGGCAGGTGGATCTCTGTGAGTTCGAGGCCAGCCTGGTCTACAAGAGCTAGTTCCAGGACAGGCTCCAAAAGCTACAGAGAAACCCTGTCTCAAAAAAAAAAAAAATAAAATAAAATAATAACAATAATAATAATAAAGAAAATAAAGAAAAAGAAAACACACTCCTAAACTTAACCACAGAAGAGGAAGTTCACAGGACCTAACAAGGTGTTCCTAAAGTCACTGCAGCATCCATCTGCCAATCAGGAACATTTTTACAAAGAGAAGAAATGAAAACCTCAGGGATAAGGAGGTGATGCTGGGAGGAGCTTACAGTCCAGGGTTTACTATTGATCTTTCAGGATCTTACCCTCAGAAGCTCTTGCCCACAAAACCCCAAATGGTGCCAAGTCCCATCTTGACGGTCATCTGGACAGTGACTAGGAGGGCCTGCCCTTTCTCTGCCTCTACCTGGAACTTCCTGTTCCCTCCACTACCCAAAGCTGTCCACAACAGTATCTAGCCCAATGTGAAGTGAGAAGACAGTAGCTCACTTATCTAACATGCATGAGGTCCTCAGTTTGAGCCCCAAAACTGGGTACAATGGTGCATTTCTCTACCACTCAAGGAGTAAAGACAAAGGATCACAAGTTTAAGGTTGTCTTCTGCTATACACTGAGGTCAAGGCCAGTGTGGGTCACTGGACACTGTTCCACAGACATATTATGCACTTGCTTCTTGGGCTACAAATAACAATGCCTTCCAGTCACAGTGCCCAGTTGTTCTTACCTGTGCATACATACTGCTGACTTGGCTCTCGCAGAGGAGGTGTGTGCATCGGCTTGTGAACGTGGGGTCCACAGTGCCACCATGCGCTTGAATTATCTATACAAAAGACACAGAAAGACATGCCATCAGTTCCAATTATTAAGAATACTATAAGATTGCAATTTCAACCCAGACAACAATAAAGAGAAGCCAGGGTGCACTGGCATGGCCCATTCACCACAGGACAAGCAGTACCTAATGGTACATTCACAGACCCTTCCCCCAGCACTCCAGAGTTACTTCACAGAAAGTAGAACGCAACGTTCTTAAAACCGAGCCTCTTTACCTCGGCACTGCTGACATTTAGATGGGTGTCGTGTGTGGTGAAGCTGCCCGGGTGGTGCACAGTGTCCAGTTCTCTCACCCTGACTTCTCTCTGGGCACCACTGGTGTCTCTTCCAACTACCAAACGCTCCTAGAGCAGATAGACCCACTGTCCTTACAACCTTCACACTGTGACAGAAGCCACATCGGAAAGTAGTGTGTCAAAACTACATTCGAGGGGCTGGAGATGCCTCAGCAGAGATGAATGAGTACTGCTCTTCCAGAGGGCTCAAGCCTGGTTCCCAGCACCCATGCATCTGCCTGCATCTCTAGCTTCAGGGGACCCAATGCCTCAAGCCTCAGTGGGCACTGTACACACACGTACACAAACTGTACAGTTGTGGAGAAGGAACTATTCTATCCTGATGCTGGTTTTCTCTGGGTATCAGTCAAAAGGCTGCCGCCACAGAGAACTGGACATTACTACATAGCTGCTGAGATGTAAGCTTAACACTGAGCAAGACCTGGCCCAATCCCGTGCTGGTTTCACACGCCGTTTTGAAATGCAGTGTTTATTTTTATCTTAACTGTTCTCAAGTTCAGCTTCAAGGGGATGTGAGAAAGCCGCAGTCCCCGCCTTCACCTGCTTTCCACCACCTGAGCTGTGTCCTCTGGTAATTACTAATGTATTCTAACCCACACATGCTGTGCTCCTTCACTGCCTTCCGATCTAACGAAGGTTAGGGCATCCAGGTGTTCCCATGGTACCCTAAGACAAACATTCCCTCCTCGCATACATTTTGTTTCCTGGTGCTAACCACTACCTCACCCTGCCCTCCTGAAAGTAAGCAATCGTAGTATTCCCCAAATCTCCATATAAATGTGCATAAAGTGTGTCCTCAAATCATGTCCTCAGTAAGCCTCAGGGCTTCTTCCTCCCTACACTGCCAGAGACTCCTCCACATCCTGCTCTTGTTCTTGAGTCATTCAAGGAAGAAAGGGAAAGAGCCAACTGCTGCACTAGGGCAACTCAAACAGCTGGAATGTCCCATAGATGAGGCCTTGGCTAGCCCAAGTTTTGGCAAGCACTCCCTCAAGTCATCTGCAAGAACTGAGTCACAGCCAACCAAGCCATTTCAGAAGTCTTATCCAGGAGGGAACTGGAACCTTCCTTGGGGTCTTCAGCAAGAGCAAGCAATCTCTTCACCTTCCTTGCCCCACCTGCCAACTGTTCGGTTCTGTTTTCATATCTACTTGAAGTTCCCTTCATGCGAATCCAAAAAACCCTGTTGTCACTCAGAGCCAAATCCAATTTCCTGGCTGCCATGCACCTCCTTGCTGGATCAGTGGCGTCCAAGGGGAGGTGTGGGGAGGTGAGTGCTCTGAGCTGGACACTTGCACTCATCCTTACTCTGCAGATACATCCATTTGATGGGCAGGCTGTGTGCCATTCAAATCAGAAATCAGCGCTCTCTGATCCTGGCCCTAATCTAACAGCCTCCCTTCACTAAGCCTCTAGTTTCTCAAGTGCCCCGACTGTCACTGCTCTCCCTCTTTTAGTCCTGCCCGCGCTGTTGTCCTTGACAGGTCTCTTCCCTTCTCTGTCCCCACTCCAACCATGCAGCGCTGCAGGACTGGGGGTTTAGCCCAGTGCTAAAGCACTGGCTTCTCGAGAGCAAGGCAAGTTTAATCTTCAGCTCAGAAGAAAAAAAGAAAAGGTAAAAATCAGAAAAATACCAAAAACAAAGCAAGACTCGTGTGCTGCTGCCCTCGGTCTAATCCTTCGAACAGAAGTTAAACGGCTAAACTGAGCTGGCTCGGCTGGCAAAGCTTGTCTAACACACAAAGGCCCTAGTTAAGGCCCCAGCACCCCAGAAACTGGGTGAGGTGACACATGCCTGCAATCCCAAGTGGCTGTTCAAGGTCTTCCTTAGAGTTCAAGGACAGCTTCTGGAGAGACCCTGCCTCAAACAAGCACGCCACACTTTATTGTTTCATGACCTTTCATTCAGCTTCTCAATACTCCAGGCACAGCTCCCCATGCTCCACACTGTTCTGCTGCTGCAGCCCCCAGACACCCCCCCCCAACCCTATCCTCACACCTCATCCTCTCCTGGCGGGCCCAGCACTCTCCTCCTGGTGAGTCTAAAGTCTCCTTACCACACAACACACAATCACTACTCCACCCACTCCACTCCACTCCTTTCCTATGCAGCTGGTAAGGAAAACCCAAATGTACTATCACAGTACCTAATAATAAAGTATTACTGGAAGACAGACAACCCTTGTCTTTCCCTCCCTGACTCAAGAGCTGCCCAGAGCTAGACTTGATGGCAGTCCCCACCAGTGCCACAGGTACACCTTCACTAGGCTGCTCTGTCTGGATCATCTCCCCCTGTTCCTGCTCTAACTCCTCCCATGGACAGACACATGCCCATGATCACCTCTACTAGCTTTAACAAGTCCTGTCCGACCTTGGGCTCATGCCCACACCACCACAATGCCTGCCTCTGTCCTGCTGGCTTGCCCAGTCTCTGCCAATTCATCACTTCCCAGTCTTGCAGTATTAGCAGCCAGCAGAGGAATGTTTATAGTGAAGAACATTCGAGGTATGTTTCTATCCTAAACTCGGTTTTCATCTAATGGGAGGGAGGTACTCCATCTTCATTTGAAGCATGATTATAAGAAAGATTTTTTTTTTAACTTTCCCTTTTCTTAAAAGGCATCCATAAAAATAAAAAGTAAAGCCGGGCAGTGGTGGCGCACGCCTTTAATCCCAGCACTTGGGAGGCAGAGGCAGGCGGATCTCTGAGAGTTCGAGACCAGCCTGGTCTACAAGAGCTAGTTCCAGGACAGGCTTCAAAACCACAGAGAAACCCTGTCTCGAAAAACCAAAAAAAAAAAAAAAAAAAAAGGTAAATAAATATATGGACCACCATTCCACAATCATACCAGAAGAGAGTTACAAGTAACCATTACCCCTGAAGAAATTTCAAGAACCATGAAACCCAACACTCCACCTAGCTCCTACGTGACAGAAGACCAGAAAGTGGTGAGCACCTCTCGGAGGGCAGTACTGATGACTGCACTCTTCATACCAGAGCACACACAGAACTTGTTGCCTGAGACCAGGCAGGCAGGCACTTAGCCTGCACCCCTCAAGCACATAGCCCCCAGTTCCCCAGCTCACCCTTTTCCAGGTGGTCAGCAGCTGCTTATCCGACATCTGCTCTGGGTAGTCCGCAATTGCAAACACGCATCCTAGCAAGAAGCCTTCTTCTGGAACTAGAGTGACAGACGTGAACAGAAATTAAAAGTGCATTTTGTTGAGTTTAGTTTGAATCCATAATCCATAATTGAACTACATTTGGAATGCTGCTACAAATATACTCATGTATCTACTAAGCCATATCATTAAAAACAAGACATAATTCTGTATTTCTCCTGAGGCAACCTGGATACTCTGTGAACACTGGCCCTCACTGCAATGTGTGCAAAGTACAAAGAAGCCTGATTATCTCACTGAACGCCTGCTTCACAGGGATGAGACTCACACTCTATGTGCAACAATTATTTGATAGGCGCTATACTCTGGGAGCACTTATGCAGGCTTTCAACTTATGGGAACATAGGAACCAGTACTAACTCTCTACTGCTGGGTCATGTCCAAAAAGCTGCTGCTGCTGCTGCTGCTGCTGCTGTTGCTGCTGCTGCTGAGGTGGGGGCTGCAGGGACAGTTGCAGGGGCTGCTGGGGTGGAACCTGGTGCTGTAGTGCCTGGGATGTTTGGTTCAAGTGTGCTGCTTGATTCTGCATCTGCTGCTGCTGTTGCTGCTGCTGGTGGTGCAGGCGCTGGAGCTGCTGTTGCTGGAGAAGGTTGTGCTGTTGCTGCTGCTGCTGCTGTTGCTGCTGCTGCTGCTGGAGCTGTGCTAACTGGTGTTGCTGTAGCTGCTGTTGCTGCAGCTGATGGAGATGCTGCTGCTGCTGCAGGGCATGCTGCTGCTGAAATGGCTGCAACTGCTGTGGAGGGCGATGCAGCTGCTGCTGAGGGTGTAATGGTTGCTGTGGAAACTGGAGCTGCTGCTGAGAAAACTGATGCTGATGGACTTGCTGAGGGAACTGATGTGATGGCGGCTGGGGGTAAGGCTGTGGCTGTGGCTGCTGTTGCTGCTGCTGCTGCTGCTGGAGCTGCATGATCTGGGGCTGGAGATGCAGGACTGGGTGCTGCTGCGGTGGCTGCTGGGGAGGATGGTGCTGCTGCAACACGTGTGTCTCGGGAGCGCCTTTAGACTGGCCAAATAGCACAGTACTGGCAGTGGGGTGTCCCTGTTGGCCATGCGCCACCTGCTGCTCTAGGTTTTTTGTGGGTGCTGAAAGAGACTGTAAGATCTAGAAAACAAAAGGAGGGCCAAGTCACTACCAATAATTGCTGAGAGGCACTGCCTGCTCCCAGGCAAGTAAGAGTGTATCCACACAGCTGATACGCCACACCGCTACATAACAGGGACCAGCCAGCAATACCACACTGCTCTCACATGTACTTTGTATTCAATATCCAGAGAGCAGGACACTGAATTACAAAACAGAAAATGGACTAACAAACACTGTAGCTTCGAAATGGTTCGGCAGGTGAAATGCTTGCTACCCAAGCCTGGCAACCAGAGTTTAAGCCCTGGAATCCACTGTACAATGAGAGAACCAATTCCCCAAAGTTGTCTCTGATGCACACACCAACCCCCCGCCCCCCCATACACACATTGGAGGCATGATTCACACACAAGGCTGCTGCATCTTAAAGAAAAGTAACAGGACAGCAAAGCAAACAAATGGCAGTACTTGCTTCTGCTTGGGCCTGAGCAGGCTTGGCTACCAGGAATGTGGCGCTCTACAGGGCAACTCCCTCCCCCTCCATACCACGGTCTGCTTCTGACTGACAAGAGTGCTCTGGAAAATGGCAGGCTCAGCTCCAGCCTCACCAACAGGTGCAACCATGTTCTATTTCCTCCTGCTTCTAGGAGTCACCACTGCTCAGATAAGGCAGGGGGTCCAAGCTTACCACCACAGCAACTCAGACTGCAGCTATGACCAGCACAGCTCCTGTTCCTCCCTCGCTGTACCCTGTCCTGGACAGTACATATGACATGAAGAGGGACAGATGGACTCTAGCAAAAAGCGCGCTTAAAGGCGAATGTTAGCTGGTTTTGATGGTACAGACCTATAATTCCAGCACTTGGGATGTGGAGGCTAGAGCATCAGGAGTTGAAGGTCAGTCCTGGCTACATAGGGAATTCAAGGCTAGCCTGAGCTACACAATTCAGTATTCTCAAATAATAACAACATTATTATTAAGAGGAGGGAGGTGCTGGGGAATAAGCCATGCCAACCTGCCATCCTGAGGTCAGAGCTCTAGAACTCACCTAAGAGCCAGACATAGAAGTACATGCACCTGCGATCTTAAATATTCCTACAGGAGGAAGGGAGGCAAAAATTGTGGCTATAAGGAAGTTCATGGTTCACATAGTCTGGCCACAAAGCAGTGAACAAAAGACCTTGTCTCGCACATGGCCAGCCTTCTCTGACCTCCACATGAACACTGTGGTACAAGCATGCCCCCCATTTATGAACACGCACATACAAAGATTTTTTTAAAATCTTTTTTAAAAAAAGATTTTGCAGTGCTTATATTAAAACTGGAATGATACAGAGATGATTGGCATGGCCCCTACACAAGAATGGCATGCATAGTCATGAAGAGCTCCATAGCTTTTGGATGGGGAAAGCTCACGAGGCCGCAACCCTACAGAAAGAACTACAGGCAAAAGGAAAGCTGAGAGCAGAATAAACAGTCTTCCCCAGAGAGGAGCACACCAATTGGTTATCTCATACAAAATGGTCAATCTGAAAACAATACACACCTAAGTAGCATACAGACTAAACAAGTTAAACTTATATACTTAGGAGTGCACAATAGAAAAAAAGTCATGGATTTGAAAGAGCAAGGAAGGATATATGAGACGGTTTGGAGGGAGGAAAAAGAAAGTGATATAATTTTATTAAAATTTCTAAAAAATAAAAACTGAGCTCATGAAAGCAACCTTTCTTTTGTTCTGTTTAGTAGATATATGCCAGCACTAAGAACAGTGCTCAGAATGTACAGTTGTTTAGTAACAAATATGCTTAAAGAATTTTTTCTTAAAGCCAATGCTCTGCCTTCCTGAGAAATCACTTACTTCCTGAAAAATCAGTGACTATCCTTCCTCAAACAAGACTAAGCAACAGATGGGACAAATACAGAGACTGCCTGCCACATGAATAGGCCAAAGCAGCCATCTGTCACACTTTTGTCCTCTGCACTATCGACCCATCCAAAATGACCCCAAAAGAGGTACCCTACAACATAAGAGCAGCTGCCAGGACAGGCATGGGGGAAATCTGCAGTCAGGCAGCCCCCCTGGACCAGCTCCTGGTTCTGAGACAGATCAGCAGACTGATGTCTATGCGGGCGCTCATATGGTAAGAAGAAAAGAAGCCCAGCGGTGGTAGTGGCGGCGGTGGCAAGCCTTTAACCCCAGCACTTGGGAGGCAGAGGCAGGCGGATCTCGGGAGTTCAAGGTTGGTCTGCTCTACAAGGCAGCCAGAGTTACACAGAGAAAACTTGTCTCAAAAACAAACAAACAAAAAAAAAAACCAACAACAATAAAAAGGAGGGCAGGAGAAGCGCGTGATGTGTGGCAGTTTCTGCACTGGGCCTAGAAGCGAAGGCTGCAATGTCCCCCTGCCGTGGCTGACCCAGTCTGTCCAAGGAGAAACAATGAAATATCAGAAGAGCTGGTCCAGGCCCGAGGACAGCCATTAGCACAGGGATCTCTCCGTCCGTGGCGGGGGACAACCACCAGAGCTCTCAGCAACCTCCTATCTCATGTACCTCGAGCTGAGAACGTAGCAACCTGAGGAACCCAAGGAAAAGAGTCCCAAAAACTTGACCATGTAACCATGCCACCTATAAGCAGCAATTTCAAATGACAGCAACTTTTAATTTCCTTTCCTTCAAATTGCATTATCCAAGTGCCTGCCGGAACATTAAAAGCACTATGGTGCATACCACACAGCCCTAGCTAGGACATACCTGTCATCAAACAGAATTTGATAGACACCTTCACCCCTCCATGTTGCTCAAAAAAAAAAAAAAAAAAATCAAACTAAGTCTCCCCTGTCTAACACTCTGAAATTCACTTTCTGTACACAGAGGTAAGGACTCTAATTTAGGAAGCACTACAGTGCCCTGAACCTACCTTTGCTGTCACTAGCTGAGCCAGTGTCACTGGAGGACAGGGTCAGAGCAGTAGCCAGCCCTCAGCTCAGTTTAGACATCAGTCTATGTCTATATGCAAACAGACTCAGGAAAGCGCACACCTAAACCTGTGTGTGTGTGAAGACAGACAGCAGGAGAATAGTTACTGCCCAGCCCTAGCCGGTCACTAGTCTGAAGGGGCGGGGGAAAGCCTGCAGTGCTGAATGCGTGGCTGCCACCCAGAACTTCTCATGGGAAGGAGGGAGGGATGCAGACTCTGGAGCAGTCAGAAGCCCCACACCTCCAGCTGGCTCCCATACCAGTTCTGACATCTCTTTAGTCAACATTTCCAAGTATCATGGGGTCCACCCGGACAGCCCAGGTCCCTCACCAGAACCCACTAACCTAATCTCCTCTCTGGTGGTGTCACCCATCTCTCAAGACCCGAGGAGAAATGCCCTCCGCTTTGCCTCCAGCCTACTGACCGTAACACCCTTCCTTCCGATTGTTACCAAGCCCATTGGCTTCCCAACACCCTCCTTGCTGTCTCTACTGTTCTTCTCCTAAGTCCTAGCCCACTTTATGGCTGTGGGGTCACATGGCCCCGGCCTCCTGGACACTGGTGTGCAGGAAGGCAGGGTGGTGCACCCTCCATACTCGGGCTGGAACCGCCCCTCTGTGCAGTCCAGTAGCCCCTACCTCACACTACCCACAAGCAGATGTGCCTGGTCCGTCAGTCAGCTCTGAGGCACCCTCACCTCTAAGCCTCCCTAGACACAGTGAAGAGCTGTGGTCAGTCAGAAAGGCATGTACCTCGTGAACAGCCAACCACCCGACATCTGGGAAGGGACAGAGACAGTCAAGCAGAGAGTAGTTAGTGGAACCTTGGGCCAACAGCGGGACTTCATTCCTAGAGGAGGCTGCAGCTTCTGGAACACTAGGTCAGAGCTTTTTGTTTATTAAAGATTCATTTATTTTCCTTTTGTGTGAAAGATTGTTTTGCCTGCACGTATGCCCATGTAACATGTACATATAGTGGCTGCTGAGTCAGAAAATGGTAGCAGATCCCCTGGTAGTGGTGTTAGACGGCTGTGAGGCGCCACATTAGTACTGGGAATCAAATGCAGGTCCTTCGGAAGAACAGTCAGTGCTCTAAACCACTTAGCCATCTCTCCAGCCCCAAACTGGACAGCTTTTACCAGATCATCACCACCCAAAAAAAGCCTGAACTCCAGCCTGCATGGAGAATCTTGAACAAATCTAGGCAAATGTAGTTTAATATTTATTTTGACAAAGGCAAAATGTGCCTGTCACTTTGACGCCTCCAAAGGTCATGGCCCAGGCTCTGTCCACCACAGGAACCATTCACTCCACAGGCTCTAGCTGTCCTCTCATCGTCCCTCCATCCAGCCTGACCTCCCTCTTATTTCCCACGCCACATTAAAGCCGTGGTTGCCAACCTAAACCGTGCTAGCCATGGCCAGCAGTACTGCCTTCCAATTTCTGAATCAATCACCTTGCAGCCCCCCCCCATTTTCCTCAGACCCAGATAACCTTCTTCTATCTATCTCGCCTCAGCAGCTGGCTTCTCTCTTCCCAACACCTAAAGAGTGCCTAGAGTCACCTGACTTCAGACTCCCTCCCCTCCACTGTCTCTAGAATCTCAACCTCCAGTATTCACTGCTCAAGTAACAGGCATGGTTTTCTAAACATCTCCAACCAACAGAGTTTTCTTAAGGCTCTCGCCATAATCAAACTCAGCAAACTGATTCTTAATACCACTTCATCCCAGGCTAGTCATAGTTCCCTACATCTACCTCAGATGGCCCTGGGTTCTGCCTCAGGTTGTTCCCACAATAAACAATAAAGGACAAATCTGCCAGACCAGAGAGGCCACCACAGCAGCTCTTGAATGGGAGGGCTTCTGGCTGCCCACGCCTGCCCAGCTGCTCCCAGCCTGACCCGGAACTCTGCTCTTGCTTCCTCCAACCTTATGCACAGTCTCATCGTGTGCTGCTGATCCCATCCACCTCCCCACTTCTCACACACCACCCGGAAGGGCCTCAGCTGTCACACCTGCATCTCTTTCAGCACGTCTCTGCTCACTCCCCAGGGCCCTCCTAGCACCTCTGTCTAGCCTCTTGGGGGACATTCTGTTTCCTTCCCCTCCCACCCCTTTATAAGGCTCCATACACCTGCCAGACGTTGGCACACCCCTGCTCAATCCTGCGAAGGCTTCCGTGAAGGAAGTGCACACTCCTCCCACGGCCACCAGGACAAAGCTCCCTGTCTTGTGGTGAGAGCACACCACCCAGTTCACTTCTTAGCATGCTCAGATGACAGCAAATCCTTGCTCACTTTAGGCTTTCACCAGATCTCTGTCCCGGGTTCTCTCTGCAACCTTTATTTAATCCAAGCCTGACTGACATCATCTTGTTCATCAGATTCTCCCAGCCATCAGTCTGATGACAGACTTTACACTGAAATACACAACAAACGTGCACCAACAGGGACAACATACAAAGGTGTGAGTCTTTAGGAAACCCACTGAGTTTGTCCCGGGCGGACACAAAATAAGGCCTCCTGGGACCATTAGCAGGTTTTTGGTTCCCCGCTGGAACAAATGTCACCATCTGCTTCATGCCTATTTAACATGACTGTAAAGAAGTTCCCACAAAAATGGGACTCATAAGTAACCTGATATGAAGGTCACAAAACCCCACTCCTGAATGCAGCCTTCAGCTTCCTGAAACTTACGTGCGCAACATTGGATGGCCGGCTGATCTGCTGGATATCGGCGTTGTTTGTGATGTTTCGCAACGTCCGGACGGCCGGGCTCCAGGTCCCAAGCATTTCTGATCGCTCAGAACTCTGGAGGTTTTGTCCAGCAGCTATTAAATTACCCCGCATGTCAGGAGGCAGGATGTCCCCGGGGACTGGTGGGACATTGGCACACAGGTTAATAAGTCCCGGCCCTTTTCCCTGAGGCAGTCTGCGCTGAGCCGTGGTTAGTGGAGGGGCTTCAGCCGGGGCCCAGTTCAAGCTCCGCTCCTGCTTTTCAGGGGATGAATCAGAAGAGTCATCAAACATCAACTCCCCTTTGGACACCTCAGCTCTGGGCTTGGGCGAGAACGGTTGGTCAGGAGGAGAGGCTTCTGGAGAGCTGGCTGCACTAGACTTCTCAGTGCTGCCCTCGTTCTGAGAGTCTTGCTCCTCGTTGTCTCCCTCCTCTTCCTCCTCTTCCTCCTCCTCATAGATGATCAGACGCGGGTGGTAAAAGGCTTCATCCTTCCTGCTCTTCTCAGACACGCAGTCCAGGACCCAGTCAGGGGTGACAATCTTAATACTTCCTCTCTTGACAGCTCGCTCGTACTTCTCCTAGACACGAAGCATAAACACACACTCAATGACGTTGTTTCCTCTTATCCTATAATCATGCATTTGAGGAGGCAGTTTTAAGTGGGCTAGGGATCCAGAGCTGGTGATGTCCCTGCCATGCTACCCAGAGGCAAAATCCATGCCTGTACCTGTGAGCTAGAGCTGCTGGAGGCACCATGGGAAGGAAGGGGCTGTGACTGCAGCAGGAAGCTTACAAGACTTGGTTGAAATGAACTCTATAGGTAACATTTTAAGTCCATACAGAGAACTAGAAATCTTCTGGAAAATGATACAGTGAAGACTTGAGATCTGTTTATACACACTAATGCTATTTATAAAGATGGCTATCCAAAACAGGATGACATTCACTAAGGGAATTTTGGGCAAGTACCTTCAAGTCAATACAGTAAGAATGATCACAGGGGTGTGTCTGTACCCCCACAAAACACAAGTTAAACATACAGTAAGAATAAAACTTAAAACCAGAACTAGGTGACAAGGTGTAATGTTAGTACTAACTGCCGACTTGGCAATTAGGAGGCAGGCCACTGCGCACCTCTGTGAGAGATTATCTTAATTATATTTATTTTTTTAAAGATTTATTTATTTATTATGTATGCAGTGTTCTGTCTATATGTATGCCTGCAGGCCAGAAGAGGGCACCAGATCTCATTACAGGTGGTTGTGAGCCACCATGTGGTTGCTGGGAATTGAACTCAGGACCTCTGGAAGAGCAGTCAGTGCTCTTAACCTCTGAGCCATCTCTCCAGCCCCCTTAATTATATTTATTAACTGACGTGAAAGGACCTAGGATTTGTGGGCAGGATGACGTCAGAACAGAGGATCCTAGACAGTCTGACTGTGGACATGTGACTAGCGCCCTACAGCTGTCACTGTGTCCTCCCTGCCAGGATGCAGCTTCTCCCTTGCACTGCTTTTGCCAAGAGTCTTTTCTTGCAACTTGGGTATGATAGTGAAGAACCGACAGGAGCAGGCCTGGGGAAGGCCTCCCAGGTGGGCTGTGACGGGAACACAGGTGTAGTGACCACCTAGTGAAGAGGGCAGACAGGCAGAGCACGGTCAGTGAGAAACGGAAGGAGAATGTCTGCCTCCTATGAAGCCTCCTGAAGGATCAAAAATAATAAAATATAAGTGGCCTTAAAACCAAGAGTGTGTAAGTACTATTCAGTCAAATCACACCCATTTTCTCCTCTCTGGGCAACACACAGCACCAAAACTAATGCCTACCTCCTTACACAGACCACACAGCCACAGCTGCAGTCTACGTTGGAGCAAGGACTGCACCAGGCTAGCGCAGGGTAGGCTAGGAAGACAGAAGAATGCTTTCAGGCTTTGAGAAGGCCAGGCTCTGTGAAACAGGTTAGTCCTTACTGGTTGAGGTTTAACCTCAAAGTCTACCCCCAACTGACTACTTTGGAAAGTAGCTCAAAGGAAATGAAAGAAAGGGGACAGAAGATGGGCCCCTTCAGTGCATCAAATGCTGAAAATGCAGCAGGGATTTTGTGTAAACAAGTTTTATAGGAGGATTAAAAGATTTGACTTCCTAGTCAGGTATAGCAAGGCAAGCATTTAATCCCAGCACTAGGGAGGTAGATGCAGGTAGATCTCTGAGTTTGAGAGTTTGGGGTCAGCCTGATCTACATAGTGAGTTCTAGGACAGCCAGAGCTGGGGGGGGGAGGGGGGTTTGAATTCCATTACATACAAGTTTAAGGAGGTGGAGGAGATTTATGCAATATGGGTCCTTGGTGGGTCAGTTACCTTTCATAGAAAGAAAAGTTTTTCACAATAATACTTCTAGACCAGCTAAGGCTACATAGTGAGACCCTGCCTCAAACAAACAAAGAAAATAACAGCTAAGCAAAGGAAAATGAGCAGAGCTGGGAATCACAAAGTCAAAAGGCCACAGCTAACAAAGGGAGTTGGTTTCAACTGCTCCTCTATGCATATATGCACATCAGGAGGGCAAACAGCACTGCACTGCCCCAGGAGCAGATGCCAAATCCTTCATTCCTCACCCACCTGTGAGTGTTTTCTGCTGATATGCACGCCAGCATGCTAGTACCTTTGTTTTTTTATTATTTTCCTCTCCACTGCAGAGGATGGAACTAAGGACCTCAAGCATGTGAGGCAAGCAAGCATCACAGGCCAGGGCAGACTATGCTACATCAGCATCAACACATGAATCTCCTGCGGACTGTCTAACGTGCTGTTGGGACCCAACGCCAAAACCCAGGTCCTCTGGAAGAACCGTTAAGTGTGCTTATTAACAACTGAACCATATCTCCAGCCTCCAGATAATCAATGCGTAAGTAAATAAATATTACAGGCTGAAATTCAAAGACTTGATATTTGACAAACCCACCCTACTCATGTATTTCCTCTTAAACTCATAACTGATAACAGACCTTTTATGACAGATACTAAAATAAGCAGTTTTGCAAACAGAATCTAACCACTGCAAAGAGCTCTGAGAACACCTTTGACTCTTATGTATATAAGAGGATGGTAAGTGCTTACCCCCTTTGGCTCTGGAACAATCAAATGTGTGCACTTCTTGTTGAGGTTCAGCTGGCAGTTGCCCCCGTGGAACGTAACCAAGGCCCACAGGGCACTTCTGTCCTCAGACGACACCTGGCAAAGAATGAGAACACAACGTCATCACACATTCAACCAGGCTTCCATTCCCACCTTATTCCACGGCAGTGTCCATACACTGCGCTCACTGGTGCTCCCCCTCAGCCGCCCAAAGGATGCTGGTAAGAAAAGTTAGAGCAGCATGCAGCCATGCTGTTACTCTCGGCAGCTTCCCAGGTAAGAAGCCTTTGCCATGTCACCAACCGAGCAAAACTTAGTGGCATCCTGGGCTGGGGAGGTAGCTGGGTGGGAGAGCTTATCTTGCATATACAAGGCCTTGGGTTAGATCCCAAGTACCACAAAGTAAAATTTAAAACTTCCCATCCATAGCTAGAGAGATGTTTCATTAATTAAGAACAACGACTGCTCTTCTAGTGGACCAGGGTTCAATTCCCAGCACCCACATGGAGGCTCAAACCATCTGCAACTCCAGTTTCAGGGACTCCAACACCCTTTTCTAGTCTCCCTAGGCACTGCACACATGTGGTGCAGACAGACACACATGCAGGCAAAACAATCATACATATAAAATAAAAATAAATAAATCTTTTTAAAATTCCATTTGCATCCCAAAAGCAGAATAGAAGATTTTGGTCTATAACAAAAATGATACCCCCCAAAACATAAACAAAAAACAAAAAAACAAAACAAAACAAAACAAAAAAAAAACAAAAAGGGCAGAAAGATTCCATTTGCCATCATTTCTAAAAATATTCAAATATCAAAATTATATTTACAGAGGCCAGTGAGATGGCTTAATGGATAAAGCACTTGTCATGCAAGCCTGATGACACCAGTCAATCCCAGGAACCCACATAAAAGCAAGAGAATCAACTTCACAAAACTGTCCTTGAACACTTGATTCCCCCCCCCAAAAAATTAATCCTAAAACTTTCGAATCATAATTACAAAGGACTTCTTCAAAATTAGCAACAAATACTAATTATGACAAGGATAAGCTATAAGATAAAAATACAGTGAGTGGAAAGCCAGAGAAAACATCCTATGGGAAAAGCCCAAAGCAGGTCTAGAAGCCCTGGTCCTTCCGCTTCAGAGATTAACAGACTCTAGAACCCGCCCTGCTGTCTGTCACTATTGCCTGCCCTCTATCTTCCAGAAACTGTCGCATGCTTCTCTAACTAACCTGACTATGACTGTGGCACACAGGACTTGCCACCAGCCCCAGGGACAATTGGGAACTGTGACAACGGCACCTGACACCCCAATGTGTCAGCCCAGGTCCAACAGCACACATACTGCCAGACCTCTGGGAAAGGGCAAGCTAACTTTGAAAGGATAAAATTTAACCTGAACAGTCAAAAGAAACACGTAAGAAATGTAATGCAGCATTCACCTTACGGTAAACACACAGACACAGGAATCTTTTCTGGATAAACCGTATTCTAAGCAGAAGACTATGGGCATTAAAGAAGCCTGACTTTGTCTCCACATTTGCTTACAGTATGGATAAACAGCTTTTGGTTTGTTTCTTTTTTCAAGCAGGGTTTCTCTGTGTAACAGCTGTAGCTGTCCTGAACTAGCTCTTGTAGACCAGGCTGGTCTTGAACTCAAGAGAGCCGACTGCCTCTGCCTCCCAAGGGCTGGGATTAAAGGTGTGCGCCACCACTGCCCGCAACAGCTGACTCCTTAATGCCAGCATGTAGCCCCTAGGGATCCAATCTTGTTCAGTCACTCCTAGAGGCTATTCTGTATTCCACACTACTCTGACTGCATGCAAACTTTCTAAAGTCATTTTCAAATCAGTACCTGACCAGGTTATTCTACAGTGGTTTCCTGAAGCACTGGCAGAATGAGGTTTAATTATCTGACAAAAGACTGATCCAATGACTCACTATGCAATTTTTAGTTAAAATGAGTGTAAGACCTAATCTAGATGCAGCTTTACCACTTGAGAGGCCATGTCAGAAAGGACCGAATTCTTTACCGGCCACAGTACCTGACCTTCACTGTGCACGTCCTGGCTCAGGCACACACCTCACTAGGCAAGGTGCATTATGCTACTATGAGAAGAACAGCAGGGCAGGGGAGCCCCAGGAGAACTGGATCACTATCTCTGACAAGCAGTCCATCAACTCCGAGTGAACGGGAACTAAAGCACTACACCCACAGCAGTGCAGACCTCTGCAGCAGTTGAGTCTGAGCTCCACACTGCACACCAGCCACCGTTGCCTCCTGTTCAAAGGATGTACTTTTATTTTCACTCTTATACTTTTCTGCAATCTCCAAATTTTGCAAAGCAGTCCCTTTAAGTTGGGAAAAGTACTTTTTTAAAAGCCATCCTTCTAAAGGCGTGTTGGCTCCAATGCTCTATTGCCTCTCCCAGTGTCAGGTTGAATCCCAGTTCTACAGCATGAGACCAAGGCAGCTTAGCCTGCCTGGCTCCTGGCCAATCACACCTAAATGCCACTGTCAACACACTAAACCAGCTGCGTGCCAAGTCCTCCTCCTGCTATCAGTCCTCAACAACCTGCCTTCTCGTCCCTTTGTCCTCCCAACGGAGAATTCCCTGACTCCCTACTACCAACTGGCGCTCCTCTCAGCTAGGCAGGGTGGTGCATGCCTGCAACCCCCGCATCTGGGAAATGGAGACAGAAATTCCAGGCCATTCTTAGTGTCTTACTTTTCTACCGCTATGGAGACACCATGACCGAGGCAGGACTGAACTGGGAACTTGCTCACTCAGAGGGTGAATCCATGACTATCATGGTGGCGAGCATGGCAGCAGGCAGGCAGGCATGACACTGGAGCAGCAGCTGAACATCTGATCCACAAGCACAAGACAAAAAGAGACTGGACCTGGTGTGGGCTTCTGCAACCTCATAGCCCATCCCCTGTAACACACCTCCTCCAAAAAAAGGCCACACCTCCTATCTTTCCCAACAGTTCCACCAACTGAGGACCAAATATTCAAATATATGAGCCTACAAAGGTCATTCTCATTCAAACCATGACACTTAGCTACACAGAAAACTCGAGGTTAAATGGGAATATATGTTTGGACTCTGTCTCAAACAGTGAGAGAAAGACAGAGACAGAGTGTCAGTCTTCCCTTCTAGGCTCCACACACAAGAAAGAAAGCCATGAACCCAGCTTCCATGGTCTCCTCCTCAGCCAGCTAACACTGCTTACTAAAGACTAAGGTCCCCGTATGGTGTGAGCCCTGAGTTGATCTGCTACCTCTCACAGGGCCCAGTACAGTCAAGAAATGTGATTGACAAGGAACTGTTATATTTGCAGCCTACTCGATCTGAGCTGCACTGGTCTTCAAATTCCTGACTTCCTCTCCACACTACAGAGCTGTCTGCCTGCAATAATACCAACACCAAGGAGATATTTCTGTGGGCAGGAGGCCTCTTCCCCCTATCCCTGGGAGAATACAGAAAGAAATGTTAGTTCTTCCCTAACACCACAACAAGACAGAAACCTATGGAACCAAGCAGGCCTTGGCTCAGGTGGCCACGCCTGGGTGTATGCGCATGGGCTCATACAGTTATTGATGATGAGATGCCAAGCCTTGTGGAGTCCCCATGCAGGACAGAGCCTAATCATGAGGATAGCTATTGTGTTGTCCCTACCTGCACTGTGTGTTACAGAACACTGTCTTCCTCCATGTGTCTGGCTATGTGCGGCCTGTTCGTCTCCCAAGGGACGAGTTATACTGTAATTAATGTGCACCCCAAGCCCCTGAGCTTCCCATTGTACATATTTGTTAACATAGCTTTTTTTTTTTTTTTTTTTTTTTT
>NW_026068056.1:747968-763983 GCF_014885135.2 Alexandromys fortis
TAAAGAGAAAAAAAAGTAAAAAAAAAAAAAACAAAAAAAAAAAACAAAAAACAAATCTCAACGAATTCCTGTTCAAAGAAATAAAGGTGTGACTTTAATGGCTGCATCAAACCAGTGCAGCAGAACAAAAAAGGAGCCTTTATAATCCGCAGAAGTTCTAGAATTTTTATAAGACAGGAAAAAACAAGTAACTCCAGATAAACTTACTTACTCATTGCCTGGACAAAGGAGGGGTCACCAGACTGGCAACATCATGTGTTAAAGGTTAAGTCTAGCCAACAACCTAACAATGGTAAAAACCCAACACTCCCTGGTTCCCAACCTGGGTAAGGCTAAGGGAAGAGGAGACAAAGGCCAAGTCCTCCCCAGCTCACAAGCACCCTGCTCTGCTCCTTTCTCAGGCACCTGAAGAAAGGGAGAACAGGCCAGCCCCTCAGACCTCAGGCCGTCACAGGCACCCAAGGACGGACAGTGGAGCCGCTGTGAACTGCACCTCGTCCTAAGGCACTCATCTTGGCAGCTGATATAGAGTATAGCCCTGATTTAGTGACTGCTATGTTAGAGCGCAGGCCTCTGTCAGCTGCGGTCAGAACAGGACCCAACTACCAGGGATGTACTTTAAAACAATACCCACCTCTCAGGACCCAGAATTAACCACCACCAGTCAGTTCCTTCACTTCCTGCTTTCCCTAGTTGCCATAACACTTGGTATCTTTTATATTCAGTTTTTCCACTTAGCACCATGTCCCAACTTTACACTGTTCTGTAAGGCTATAAGCTAGGGTTCTTACGCACCTCCCCAGTCACCTGTTTCTGACTTTGCCCTCCCATAGATAACATGCGCATGCCATCTTCATTCCAGGCCTCTCAACACTGGAGCATTGCAATTCGCAATGTTAAAGCTTTTCAGACAGTTGCGCTGACTTTGCCTTCAGTGAGCACTACATCCCCTGCATCCTCACCGGGACTAAATGCATCACAAATATAATAAGCAAAACTCTTATCTCAATATTAAAATGTTCACTTGACTAAAAACTACAGCAAATGGCTTGATGGGCTAATATAAGCTGAATCCACTCTTCAGAGTCATCTGCTAAGGTTTCTGCTATCGTTTTCTTATTCAGCTATATGAAAATCCTTAAGACTACAAAGCTAAGTGAATTTTTGTCATCTAATTTCAATTATTTTCCATATTCAAGGTTTAAGTATCTGTATTTCTCTAAATTACGTATGTATGTATATTTTATGGTTAGACAATGGTAAGTGTGCTAGAAGTTGATTATCAAATATCGTCAGTTTAGCACAAGGGTTCTATGGAACTGGTTAACAAACAGGTCACAGGTCCAAGCGCACGAGCGCTCAGAACCATCATAGACAATAACCATGCTTACCTGAGAAAGGCAGGCAGTGAGTCCAAAAAAAATCTGACAGGACTCTGGAGAGAAACCATTGACTCTGTCGGACAGTTATTAAGATTGCAATGAAGTAAGATGAGCACAGCTGGAACTTCACTAACACAAGCCCTGCCTGCCCTCTAGGGCAGGCGCTGCCACCTCCCTCCCGCTCGGAGCATCTGGAAAGTGAGACAGGCTGAAGATGACCAGAGACTGCAGAGCAGATGAGAGTGAAGCATGAGAGGAAGCGAGCCACTGTCAGCAAAGGACGCCACAAAATCCAATATTCTGTCCACAGCATCACTAGATGGACAGTGTGTCCATAGGAAACATTCCTGACCACTGTCTAACTACACACCAAGCAGATACACAGGATCAGACACACAAACACACACCCTAAGAAGCAACGTGCAGAGGACGTCAAAGGCAGCACCACAGCTGTGCTTGTCCTCTTTTAGAACAGACTGTGTGCTCTAAAGTCCGGCAGAACAACTCAGAGCCCTAGAATCCCTAGAATTCCCAAGACCATGCCTCGTTCTACGGTAGACTGGACCATTCATCTGACTTCTGAGATCGTCAAGCACTGACAGAGCAGTTCTCCTGGAGACACGCAGTCTTCAACACAATGGAGTGTCCAGAGTTCCAAACAGGCGGAAAGGACCCACTGAGATAGGTGGGTCAGGAACAGAGTAAACTGCAATTGCTGTTAATCCCTTACAGATCCACTGACAAACCCTAAATGTGGGCCGTTCCTGCCCATAATAAATGGAGACTCCAGCACAATAGCCTCTGATCTATCAGTCAAGGCCTTTCTACTTTGCCATCAACAAATCTGAGTGACTATCAACCGATCTTGAGCCCTCATTCTGGTCCTTTAGGTTTCTCTATGGACAGATAGGCAAGAGCTTAAATAACCTTCCTGAGGAAGACTGGTGAAGAGAAAAGGTCCAGAAAAGACACCACAGATAGAATACTTGACTCCATCCCAGAAAGGGATCCACTTTCCTGAGATTGGTTTGTCTGTTTGAAACCTGGGCTTATAAAGATAAAAAACAAACAAACAAAAAAACAAAAACAAAAACCTTCACTCTTTGGACTTGGAATGAAGAATGAGAATTTCTGAGCCAGAACTGCATCCTCCAAGAAGAGTTGCTGAGAAAGGAAGGTTTGAGCATCTGAGGCCCTGGGGAGTGTCTCGGCTGAGTCCCTCTGCTGTATGGCACAGCCGTAAAATGAAGTGTCTGAATGATGGTGCCCATCCCCAGGTGCCCAGCCTGAACTTTAGTGTGCTTCCTGGATGGCAGGAATTATTTCCAAAGTCAAGCTCTGCTTGGACTGCCTCTCCAGTGAAGCTTTATCCTGACAGAGTAAACCAGAAGCCAACAGGAAGAAACAGAAATGGTGAGGAATATCCCAGTTGGGACCAAGACAGGATCCTGGACAGTTATGAGGGAAAAATACGACGTGGCTGACACAGGTCAGGAGGAGACTATACACGGTAGAGTGAGTTCGCTTTTGGTTTTCACACAGGGTCTCATGTACTCAGGCTAGCCTTGAAACTCTCTTATAAAGCTAAGGATAACCTTTAACTATTGATCCTCTTGCCTCCACCTCCTGAGTCCTGGGATTATGGGCATACATCATCATGCCCAAATCATGCAATGTTGGGGACTGGGCCCAGGGCCTAAAAAAATTAAGATAGCCCTTTATTAACTGAGCTGCAACCTCCCCGCTCCAAGCCCCAGAGAATAAGGTCATCACCACTCTATTTTCACATACAAAGCAAGGGTTGAGTGGAGAGTATAGAATAATAAACCTGTCATAGGACCTAACTAACTAAAAAGAGGAATACTTATCAAACCAGGAACCTCCTTCTCGTGTTCTCTACGAGTCATGCATGATTTTCTCACCTGACTTCGAGTTCTAAAACTATTTTTTGTCTAAATAGACATTGTAAGACTGAAAAGAGCTGGAACTCTGGGTCCTCGGCACAACTGCTGATCACTGCTTTTTGATGCAGGTAATGACGAGGACCAGGTACATACCATTTCATACAGGATAGGAAAGAGCAGGGACAGAGGTGCAGAGGAGACGGCCAGTCCCATTCATGAGCCCACTAACTGGATGTATCTTAAACCCACAGCTATCCCCAGACTCTCACTCATGAGCCCACTAACTCAATGCATGTTAAACCCACAGTTATCCCCAGACTCTCTCACTCATGAGCCCACTAACTCAATGCATGTTAAACCCACAGCTATCCCCCAGCCTTGATGTAGAAAAGGATACGGCAGGAGAGCACCACACTGCACGGAGAGAGTCACCCAGGAAGGCTGAAAAAGAAAAAAATGACACGAATCAAAAACCATTCACAATCTGTGACAAAAATGGTATGACTTCACTAGTAGTTGCTTCTGGAAATTAAATGGCTCTGTTGTGACCCACTACAGATGTCCACCAGGGAGCAGCAACCAAAGATCATGTGCCCAGGCCACAAACCCCAGCCCCAGAATGACGCAGCCACTGCATTCCTTAGGCTTGTGACAGATCCCTCAGTTTAGGTCCACACCCTTACTGCTGCCCACCTCACCCACCAAGGAACAGACTAAATTCACAAGGTTTTGGTTTTACTTAAAACCAGGGATACACAATATTTGCAAGCCATTAAAGACAAACAAACAAACCTTTTCTAATCTTATGAATTCCAAACTTGCATTCTCTACAAGGTGAACTAAGAGCTGCCTTCCAGGTACTTTATATCCTTGGAAAATTAGCTTGCCTTGTACTTCTATTCAATTTTAAAAATTAGATCAAATGTTACTATTCTAATAACTCTATTTCAAGAAATGACAATCTGGAAGCCTAGCCATGGTGCCCGTTAGCCAGCTGACTTCGAGAAGCTTGGACAGACAAATCATATATACTCAATTGCTCATTACTGAGGCAGCACTGTAGTCAGCAAAATACATTCCAAATCTGTGCAGAAATGGTGCGAGGCTCGGGGCAGACAGTGAACATCAAGAATGCAGTCTCTGCTCTGCTGATTGGTAAGGCATACACTACAGTCAGGTCTACCTCGCTGATGTGAACTCAGAGAGTGCCCTACCTGGCATTTTTTCAACACATGTTAATTCTTTTTTTTCTTTTTTGATTTAGGTTGCACTCAAACTTGATATATAGCCAAGGTTGGTCTTGAATTTGTGACCATACTAGAATTTTAGGCCTAATCCACCATGCCTGGCTAAAGCCTGTTCTCTATGACAAGAATAGTATATACTTTACAAAATGAAGATTGCCTGTATCTGGGATAATTTCACCAGAGACATGAGCTGACTTACTGCATAGTACAGTGCTCAGGCAAAAGCCCTTGCCATTTCCTTGCATTAGCCAACACTGCTGCCTACTTTCTGATAATTCTAATTCCTATGAAATCTAGGTACTGAGTCAACATCAATGACCTGTACTGGACCAGGCACGGTGGTGCAAACCTGTATCCCTTGCAATGGATTTGGCAAGGTAAGAGGACAAGGCCTAGATCATATACCAAGATCATTTTGGAAACAAAACAAGTTTTGTGACTGACTCTTCCGAATCCAGAGCACCTCTCATGACCAAACTTTCTTCCTAACAGGGACACCCAGAAGGCATACATAAGAACCTGTGGAGCTACAACTGAGCTCACAGGAGTATTCCCTGAAACAGTACTGCCGGCTGTTATCAGTCTGCACCCAGAAAGCTGTCACACCCTGCAACAATGTACTATGAGAAATTTGGACTGGACAACAATGGTGGCACTTTTCTTCTGTTCAGTGGGAAGGGGCCACAGGAACCTAAAGTGCTCTCAGGCAGCTTTAGACAGTACCGGGTTTGGAAACGAACCCCTTTACATTACATCCACCCAGCTTCATAGCCCTAGAAAGTCTTCACAAAGGCTGAGTAGGGTTCCTCAACTTAAAGGCCACTTCCAAGTTCATTCCAAGCAGAGAAAGGTTACCTCTCCAAGCACCAGAGTAATTCAAAGCTGGGCCCACTGGTAAAGTAGAATGGAAAGAGGCTAGAGATGGCTCAGCTGTTAAGAGCACTGGCTGCTCTCCCACAAGACCGAGGTTTGATTCCCAGCACCCATATAATGGCTCATAACCATCTATAACTCTAGTACCTGGGAATTCAATGCCCTAATCTGGCCTCCACAAGAACCAGGTACATTCATGGTACAAAGACACACATGCACACAAAACACTCATAAAAATAAAATAATATAATTTTTAAAAAGTTAGTATCCAGGTTGTGGTGGTTTGAATTAAGAATGGCCCCATAGGGGGCTGGAGAGATGGCTCAGACGTTAAGAGCATTGCCTGCTCTTCCAAAGGTCCTGAGTTCAATTCCCAGCAACCACATGGTGGCTCACAACCATCTGTAATGGGGTCTGGTGCCCTCTTCTGGCCTGCAGGCAAACACACAGACAGAATATTGTGTATGTAATAAATAAATAAATGTTAAAAAATTTTAAAAAATAAATAAATAAAAAGAATGGCCCCATAGCACTCGGGAGGCAGAGGCAGGCAGATCTCTGTGAGTTTGAGGCCAGTCTGGTTTACAAGAGCTAGTTCCAGGATAGGCTCCAAAGCTACAGAGAAACCCTGTCTCAAAACAAAACAAAAAAAAGGCCCCCCATAATGCTCACATATTTCACATATTTGAATGTTTAGTCATCAGGAAGTGGCGCTATTTGGAAAGGATTAGGAGAGGCCTTGTCAGAGGAAGTGTGTCACTGTGGGTGGGCACTGAGGTTTCAAAAGCCTATGTTAGGCCCAGTTCTCTCATTTGGATCAGAATGTAGCCTTCAGTTACTTCTCCAGCACCTGCCTGCATGTCACCACGCTCCCCGCCATGGTGACAATGTACTAAACCTCTCAGACTATAAGCATGCCTCCAGAGGAACGACTGCCTTCATCAGTGTCTCTTCACAGCAAAAGTGACTAAGACAGAGAAGGCTAGGTAGGTCAAATAAGGTGCCTGCCCCTGGGAACTAGGCCTTAGCTACCCCAACCCCCACCCAAATCCATGTTCTAGCACCTGCATGGGATTAAGTATAGGCCTCAGCTCAGACTCAGAATACGGCAGGAAGTGCCCCCAAAGACTCAACTGCGTGCAGGCTGGCTCTCAGGTTAGCAGTTCCTGGCTAGCACAGGCACTGCCACGAACAAGTGGACTGAGATGCTGACAGGAGACGCCTGTTCAAGAACTACAGCCAAAGCAGGCAGAGTGGAACAGGGTACAGTCTGCCACAGTGGTAGCATGGCAGTTCTTAAAGACGGAGCAGCCACACTGTACACAGGCTCAGTCTAAAACTTTGTAATCACCATTCTGAAATGTCATCTTTGAACTGGACACTCCTCCTGCAGAACAAAGCTACCTGTCTGTCCTGCTGGCCATAGCTCACTGATCCTGTAGACAGTGGGATCTGGCAATTTCATTACTTTTTATCAGACACGTGTACCCAAGTACATCTCCCTTCTATTTTCCCTTGACATGTCAGCAGCTTCAGCAATCTATGTTTGTTTTTTTTCTTGGCACTGATGTTAGAACCTGAGGCTTCATATGTTCAGTAGTGCCCTGCCCCCAACCTACACCCGCAGTCCCTAAGTACGAATATACAAGTATTGTGTATGAGAGACGCACCTGACCATACACATGCCGAGGTCAGAGGAGGACATCGGGTGGCCTTCCTTCTCTATCACTCTCTGCCCTAGTCCTTGGAACAGTTTCTCACTAAACTTGAAATTGGCTGGTGACCAAGAAAACCCAGCAATCCTCCTGTCTCCATCCTCCCCTAGTGCTGGGGTCACAGATATACATGGTCACGCATAGCTTTCATGGATGCTACAGATCAGAACCCAGGTCCTGATGCAAGCAAGCTCTGTTACCCACTGAGTCACTCATCTCCACAGCTCTAATTATTAAATCATGTGATAAGCTATCTTACACATGAATTTTATCTCAGAGACTAAGGGGGTAACACAAATACTTATTGCAAAGGAAGTCTTGGGGTCAACTGTGTTAAGATTCATCACTTGGTCTGGCAACAGTGACCTAGGCCCAAACACATGTTTGTAAGGTAAGGCTTTTCCCTCTAAATCTGTATGAGACACACAACCACTTTACTAGAGTGACTAACAGAAAGTGAGCTCACAGAAAGGGCGGGCTGCGATGCAAACCAAAGAAGCCTGCCCTGGCGCATAGCCAGATGTCTGGCAAGCTTTAGCAAGAAGCAGCAGGTGAAGTGCCCACGAACCACACTGAGCACCAATCTTCAGAGACATAGTGGGCCTGAGCAAGCACGCATGCTATGCACAGACGTGACCACTGTATTTACTGCAACAAACAACCTCTCAGGTGGCAACTGTTTGACAACATGGGTCAAGAACCTCTCTGTGGGGCTGCAGAGATGGCTCAGCGGTTAAGAACATTGTCTGCTCTTCCAAAGATTCTGAGTTCAATTCCCAGCAACCACATGGTGGCTCACAACCATCTGTAATGAGATCTGGTGCCCTCCTCTGGACTGTAGACATACACACAGACAGAGTATTGTATACATAATAAATAAATAAATTTAAAAAAAAAAAAAAAAACCTCTCTGTGACTCCTGAGGCAGACCACCATTCAGGATCATTTTCAAAGACAAGTTGGCAAGCCTGCAAAATTTTCTAGACATGATGCCGGGAGGGTACCACACCCACTGCCAGCCACCCCTCAACACCTGATCTGACTCACTCACCTCACTCCTAACTGCTACTGTAGAACCACGGTCACTAAATTGTTGGCTTGGGAAAGTAAAGCACTGACCTGCATGAAGAGGGGTAATGGCAGCAGGTGAGGAACAAACTGAAGAGTCACACAAGGGTAATTCACGTTACACACATCCTGATTTGCCAGTCCCCACAGTACAAGATGCAGGTGAACAAAATGCTCACCAGCTGAAGCCCCACATTCTACAGACAAGCGCCCACAGGTCAGGCTGAAGAGCAGTCCAGGTGGCGAGCCAGTAGACTGACCCTTATGAGGGCAGTGAGCGGGGCAGAGGTCCCCTCCCTCCCTTCAGCTATCCAGCTGGAGATCAGGAATACCGGTCACCAGGGAAAGGACAGCTTTTAGAAGCTTCTGGAATCAAATATTCCTTCCTAAGATGTAAAGCACCTATCTGACGAGGCAGCAAAGCCACTTCCTGAGCTGGAGAGCTGGGAGGAAGCGAGAGCAAGGGAATACTCCTACACCACAGCAACCTGGCCGGTCATGGAACCACAAGTCCCCAAGTTAAGGCAGGAGACTACAGTTTCAGGGCTTCATTCACCTGATGACATCCCACTGCTGTGGAGACACATGACATAAGCAGAGGCTCGGACTTTCTACTGACCTTTACAACAGGCAAGTCGAAAACTTCCCTGGCTTCTCCCACCTCAGGGTTGTCCCCATCCTCTGAAATGATGTGAGAGGCCAGAGCATTGTAGGAGACTTCCTTGGCTTTCCCAGCTTTAAGAAGCTGAATAACCTAAGAAAAGAAAACAAACAATACAATTAATTTTAAAAGATATTGTATTGCCTTCCTGATCAAAGAAGTCATTATTAGCAATAACAGAAACATTTAATAAAAACACACCCTGTCCCCCAAAAGAAGCTCTCTCCTGAATGGAAAAAAAAAAAAACAATGAAATGCTTTTGGACAATAAAATGAAGGCAACCCTGATTCACAGTCCAAGTCATAGGGATGCAGTGGCCAGCTACTAGCCATCTGCTACACCAGGACACAACAGCACCTGCTGAGTTCCACAGAACCTGTTCTCGGTCTCCAACCCAAAGGCTGGGACTTGGCAGTTCACCACAGTCAGGAAACTTCTGGAGGCAGAGACCCACCAGGAGAATCCTGACTTGTGGGTGCCCATCAGGCAAAAGGCACACACTGAGGGAGGGCCCAGCAGGGGAGTTCAGATCACAATGGACAGTGTAGTCTTGTGTGCTATGTACCTTCCATAAATCATGGAAGGCTATCACAAAGGAAGAGGGTACCACCAGATCTTATAAAAGGACATCAACATAGAAATACATGGGTTGGCCATGTACCCAGACAGATTTGTGAAGACACAACTGTGACAAATTCTCACATCTGTCAGAGGCAGGTCACTAAAGAAATGTCAGAAGCAACAGAAGGAAAACAGGATAGAATTAACCAGGCAGTAACTAAACAGCATGCAAGCATAACAGAAAAGCCAAGATGGAAATGCTGGCATCTTCCAGAGTGACTGATTGGAAGCAGAGAGAAAGGGCACTGCTGGGCTTCGGTGTGGGTGTGGGCACACTACTCTTTGGTCCCACGTGACACCTAGTGAGAGACCTCCAGTTAAACCGAGAGAGGAGCCTGGCTCTCCAGAGATCATAACCAGCCGTAACAGATGGGAATCAAAGTTCTGAGAGTCACTGAGGCAGCCACCTGGATGCCAAAAGCATCCAGGACACATGGAGCTAACAGTAGCACCAGGGGTAGCAACCTGACGGCGAGTGCAGGCCGGAGTCAAGGAAGAGACAGAAAGCAGCCGTGTCTGGGACAGTCTATCATTTAAGAACGGGAGCAATGGGTAAGTGTGTATCTGAAGCAAGGAAAATCGGCAGTCACCAGCCACAAGCCACCTGGAACCCAAGTGTCTTTACTCTCTCCCTCCCCAACTTTGCTTTACATTCAGGAACATGCACACAGCAAGCCCTCCCCGGCTTTGTCCTTCCCAGGTGCCACTGCTTTCTTTTTGTGACAAATTTCCAGAAACAAGTCTTACTTTGCTGTCCTTTCTCTGTATTAGCTCTTCAGCTCCCTGCGGTGAAAACCGTCCCATCAAACTGTGGGTTTCAGATACCGAAGACACCAAACCTTCTTCCCAAACTGTACATTATCAGTTCTGTCTCACAGAAGCCACCTCGTAACTCCGCCTAGTGACCATCAGGACACGTGCCAAGTACATATAAATGCCTTCGATCCCTAGCACAGACATTCCATGCTGGGAAAACAACTTGGTGTGCTCAGGATCTGCTTAGTTGACTAACACTCAGCAGCTACAGCACCTACACCTGTTTGCAGGATGCAGCATGCAGGAACACTCTTCTGTGGCACACTGTGTACCAGGCCCAATGCCCGGCCTGTGCTGGACTGCTCACCACCTGTGAGCGTCCTCAATCCGCGTCACAAGACTCAAAAAAGAGGTAGTGGGCTCTAAACCTTTTCGAAAACACACTATTTCAGATTACAAGGGCATGCCAGGGAGATTTTTTAAACACTCAGATTTCACACATAGTTGGGCAAACAGCTCAGTTCAGTGTGTTCCTGGTTTCAAGTGACACTTGGTCCGAGTCCCTTGTAAGAGCCAAAGTCCCACAATGAAAAATAAGAAAGGGTAAAAAGAGAGGTGGTGGGAGTAGTGAGGTGATCAGTACTGGAAAAAAGCCAGTTCAAGCACTCATCCTGATCACTCTGGGCTCAGCCAGAAGTCTCTACAACCAAGACCCAACGGACCTGTTACTAGGATACAAGTACGAGCCTCTGGAAGGCCATGTTCAGTGGCTCTTAGACAATCCCTTCCTTAGGACCCGTCACGAGACACCGAAGGCGACACAACTACTTGCACAGTTGAGCAAAGAAAATGTCTGGGACGCTGTCCTGAAGATACCACAACCACAGGCAGTGTCCTGGGGATGGATCCAAACCCACGGTTACTCGCACCAATCACTGTGACCGTGTGGGTAGGGTACCTTCCAAACCTACCGTACAATCCAACCTTAGGGAAAATCAGGGGCCGAAAGGGCAGGCCCCTCGGCAAGGGACGCTCTCAGCAGGGCCCCGCAGGATGCTCGGCCAGCGGCCGCGCCGGGTCGGTGCTCACGAGGCCCCTCCCGCGGCCCTTCGCGGCCCGGCGTGCCCCGCGGCTCCGGCCTGGAGTCCTGCAGGGCGTGCGCGCGCCGAAACGGGGGATGGCACGACGGAGGGGCCCCGCGCGGGCGGTACCTGCGGGTCGATGTCGCCCACCGCGTAGTACTTGACCTCGCGGAACAGATCCTCCGGAACTTCGGGCGCCGGCTCCGACATGATCGCGGCGGCGCGGCGGCGCCCGGCCCCGCGTCACCCGGCCCGCCGCGCCCAGCGCCCGCAGCGACGCCAACTGCTTGGCCGCACAGCCCGGCCCGCAGCCGCCGCTGCACTCCGACCGGCGCCCCCGCCCGCCCGAGGCCCGGAGCGCGGGAGCAGCGCGCGCCCTAAGGCACGTACCACCGCACCGGGCAGGCAGGGGAGCACGTGGCTCTACCCACTCCCGTGCGCCAAACAACGCCTCTTCCACGGCTGCCCCGGGTCCCAGGGCCAATATGGTGTAGTATTTCGAACATCCCATGGCAACCCCGCGCCTGCCAAGTTCCCAAGACCGAGAACAGAGGACATGGAAAGCCTGTATCCCCTACGTAGCCGCGGTGGACCAGTCAGGGGGCGGGGCCTGGGCGGGGCTCCCGTCACCCCGCGCGGCCACCCGGCAGCGCATGCGCGAAGGGGCGGGGCCTCCTCGCGAAGGACGACTGGCCGAACTCCCCGAGCGGGACTCTGGTGTCGCCGCCACTCCTGCCGGGAAGTGCACGTTCAAGCTTAGGGCCAGGCGGATCCTGACTAATGGTCGGTTTCTTTCGTCCGCTCCTTTCGCGTCTGCTGCAGCAGTCAGCCGGGAACAAAGCTTTGGCGAGGCGCTTAAGACCCAGGTAGAGATGGCGACATGGCTCAGCAGGCAAAAAGCACCTGCCGCCGAGCTGAGTTCGATCCCCGGGACCCACGTGGCAGAAAGCGAGAACCGACTCCTGCAAGTTGTTCTTTGACCTTCACACGCACACCGTGGCACACACATACTAAATAAATGTAAATTGTTCTTTGTGTTGGAGTATTCCCGACATATATTATAGCCTGGTACCCACAGCGGTCAGAAGAGGGCTTTCAAATCCCCTGGAACTGGAGTTACCTTGTGGGTACTGAAAACGAAACTTATAGCCAAAAGGCTGCAAGAGCACCAAGTGTTGTTAACTGCTGAGCCATCCAGCTCTCAGGCAATTAGCTTTTAAAGGTAAACAGCAAAATCCATAATAATTATCTTCACGGGTGTCTATATTGTGTTGTGCAGAGTTACAGGAAACAATGTCAAGTTGAAACTTTTGTTGGGTTTTCACAGAATGACACGTCCTACCACTGGTGGCGATACTGTTTATTAATCGAGCTTTTTGTTTTCTGTTACCTCCTTGCAGATTAAGTATTGATGTCCTTAGAATTTTCTCAAACGAATAAAAGGAGCCAGGCCATTTTGTTTGATAACCTTCAGAGAATAAGTTTCCTGCTTACTGCTTATACTATCTCAGTAAATTATATAATATAATATTTATATTATATTATATTAATTACTCTCAAAAAGTTAAGTAACTAAGTTGAGTAAAATATGCAAGTGTGAAGGGCTGGAGAGACAGATGGCTCAGCAGTTAAGAACACTTGTTCTGCCGGGCGGTGGTGGGCGGCGCACGCCTTTAATCCCAGTGCTTGGGAGGCAGAGGCAGGCGGATCTCTGTGAGTTCGAGACCAGCCTGGTCTACAAGAGCTAGTTCCAGGACAGGCTCCAAAACCACAGAGAACCCCTGTCTCAAAAAACCAAAAAGAAAAAAAAGAACACTTGTTCTATCAGAGGACCCGACTTTGGTTCCTAGTGTCCACATGGCAGCTCACAACCACCTGGAACTCCAGTTCCACGAACTCCGGTGCCCTTCTGGCCTCTGAAAACACTGCAAGCAGAGGGTGCACAAACATATAGGCAAAAAAATGAAAAATGAAGGGAGTGCTGGAAATAGTAGACCCCATCTACAGTGGGAAACCAAAGTAGGTTATTGGAATAGTATTTGCCAAGGCTGCTCTTTGGAAGTCAAAGTGTGTGTGTGTGTGTACATGTGTTTCTATGTTATGAATGGTATATGTGCATGGGAACTTCCAGTTGTCTATACCTCCAGATCCAGGACATCTGAGGCTGTCTTCTGGCCTCTAAGATCACCAGGCATGCAGATGACACACATACAAATCTTGTAGGCAAACATAAAATAAAAATAAATCGCCTGGCAGGGGTGGCACAACCCTTTAATCCCAGCATTCGGGAGACAGAGGCAGGCAGATCTCTGAGTTCCAGGCCAGCCTGGTCTACAGAGTAAGTTCCAAAACAGCCAGGGCTACACAGAGAAATCCTGTCTTGAAAAATAAAAACATAAAATAAAAATCTTTAGCGGATTAAAAATGCACTTGAATATTGTACACAGTGGTTTCATTTTGTTCAGTTTGGCTGGCTGTGCACCCCTTAAAGTTAAGTATTATCAAATTCAGTTTAGATTTATAGGACTACAGCTAGCTTCTTAGTGCATCATGACTCCATTTGGGGGTCAAAAAAGAATTGACATCAGTAGGTTTCCTTTTTTTTTTCAAGACAGGGTTTCTCTGTGGTTTTGGAGCCTGTCCTGGAACTAGCTCTTATAGACCAGGCTGGTCTCGAACTCACAGAGATCCGCCTGCCTCTGCCTCCCGAGTGCTGGGATTAAAGGCCTGCGCCACCACCGCCCGGCAGAATGCCCAGTCTTAACTTGGTTTATTTCTAGCAAGCTTTTCTAACTTAAATTATCCTGTCTACCTTTTCCCTCTGGGCTTTTACCTTTTTCTATTTCTGTATCTCTTTCTTTACTTCTTACTCAGTGACTTGCTGTAAAAGTGGGTTGCTACCCCCTGGAGTCCTCCTCTGCTTCTCTGCTTTTCCATCTTTTCTCCCCAAATTTCTCCTCCTATTTATTCTCTCTGCCTGCCAGCCCCACCTATCCTTTGTCCTGTCTTGCTATTGGGCATTCAGCTCTTTATTAGACCAATTGGAAGTTTTAGACAGACACAGTAATACAGCTTCACAGAGTTAAACACATTCCATGTTCTAATGTGGTCTCAGCTTGGGGTGGAAACATGAAGTAGGCAGCACAGGCAACTGGGAAAAGCTGCCGTAGGACTCGGATGCTATCTGATGGTGTTCTTAGCCTTCAGTTGGTGGGAGATGATTTGTCTAAGGGCCGGGTATGGAGGAGGGTATTAAAGGGGCTAACAACTGGTCCAGGGTACTAGGCTCTGGGTTTGCACATTCCAACTCCGCAATCACTGACCTTTCTAATCAGCCTAGGAGCAGGGCAGAGGATCGGCTCTTTCCAGGACTTTTGGTCACACCTCCAACTGCAGCCTGTGGCCTGATATTCCCAAGGCAAATCAATTTCCTTCACCTAGACAAAGGAGTAAAGATCTTATCATTTCCAGTATCACAGAAAGATGACTAGAAAGAGGCCCAGAGAATTCTAACTGACTTGCCGCCAGCCAGAGGGGCCAGCACAGTTTGAGTTAAACTTTTCTTTTTAGATGTATTTGGACATATCTCATTCTTTTGAGAAATCTAAGACAAAGAAAGGGGTTTTTTTTATTCCATAAATAATGGAAGTATAAGTGAGACAAATGCTTGAAAAATATTTTTATAATAGGAAATCTCTCTGGGCTGAGAGGAGTCCACTGTGTCATTGCAGCTGACAGAGACACCTCTCTCCAAATCGGTTGAGATGAGAGAGAGACAATTGCCAGGTCGAAACTCAAAACTTCCTGATTCTAATGTCTGGTGTCAATTTTAATTTTCTGATTTAATTAGTTTCCTAATTAGAAGGGTTAATTTAATTAACCTCATTATTTACTATATATTTAATGATTTCGCCTCTGGAGGGATTTACTTCATTTTCAATAATTGGAAAGCTCATAACGAGAGGGAATATTGGCATATCTTACACTTATTATTTTAGGATGAGCATCCGGCCTAGGACAAAAGGGAGGGAATTTCAGGTGAGGGATCAGATGCAGCCAAAAAGATGGCTTCCCATTAGTTTGGAAACAAGACATCTATAAAACTTGAACTGAGGCTCAATTGTTACTACCAGTTCAGAGTTCAACCGAGCACATCAGTTACAGCCAAAGAAACCTCATACCATAGAATCCTCTATTACAAGAATCAGCTTTCAGCCAGGCTTGATGGCATATACCTTTAGTCCCAGTTTGTAGACGTATGAGTTTGAGGCCAGCTGGTCTACTTAGGAAGTCCCAGGCCAGCCAGGTTTACACAATGAGACCCTGTCATCTCTTCCCACTCTCTGTCACTCACCCTGCCACAGTGCCTCTCTCTTGGTTCTGCACATTACAAATGCTCTCTTCCTATCAGACTGCAACCCTGGACTTTCTCCAGCCACACCCAGAAACGCCCCACTCCTGGCTTGGTTCTCTCTGAAAGAAGCTAGTGTCACCTCCTCTTATTCAAATGTCCCTGTTTGATGACACCTCAGATGTTGACCCCTCTTCTTCTGCACACAAGGGGATGTGAACTAATGATACAGTGGCACCCACAGCATGGATCAAGGATGACTCACCCAGCCCAGTCATCTCAGCTACTAGCATGGCTAGTGTGATGTGTGGTACCTGATATCTGGGGAACGGGGGGGGGGGGGGGGGGGGGGGG
>NW_026068056.1:765491-769951 GCF_014885135.2 Alexandromys fortis
TGGCGACATGTGTCACAACACTAAAGAAAACCATTTTAGTTACAAAATAGGGTATTTTAACATTTGGTAAACAGATTTTACTTTGTTTTTTTTTTCTCTTTTACATTTTTCTTTTTATTGAAAATAGATTTTTTTTCTCACACAATATATCCTGATTATAGTTTCCCCTCCCTCTGCTCTTCCCAGGTCCTCTTCATTTCCCCTCCCGTCTGGATCCACTCCCTTTCCGTCTCTCAGCAAAAGAAAAAAAAAAAAGACAAAAACAGGCTTCTAAGGATAATAATAAAACCAAATAAAGCATCATATAATCAGGTAAAACAAAAACTAGAACACCAGAGTTGGACAAGGCAAAGAGAAGGAAAAGAGCCCAAGAAAGGCAGAAGAATCAGAGATTCACTCATTTGCACACTCAGCAATCTCATAAAGAAACCTAAACCAGCTGGGCGGTGGTGGCGCCCAGCACTCGGGAGGCAGAGGCAGGCGGATCTCTGTGAGTTCGAGACCAGCCTGGTCTACAGAGCTAGTTCCAGGACAGGCTCCAAAACCACAGAGAAACCCTGTCTCAAAAAACCAAAAAAAAAAAAAAAAAAAGAAAAAAAAAGAAACCTAAACCAGAAGCCTAGATATATACAATACATATATTCAGAGGACCTGGTGCAGACCCCTGCAGGCCCAGGGCATGCTGCCTCAGTCTCTGGGAGTTCCTAATGAGCTTTGGTCATGCTGAAATAGAAGGGCCTTATTTTCTTAGGGTCCTCCATCCCCTCTAAATCTCCCGAGGGCTTTCTGAGCCCTGAGGGGAGGGATTTGGTGGAGGCAGCCTGAAGAGTTCCCTTTTAGGGTTGTGTTCCAAGGTCTCTCACTCTCTGTCTGTAGGTCTTTGTATTTATTCCCATCTGCTGCCGAAGGAAACATCTCTGATGATGCTGAGAAGAATGTCATTAGGAATCATTTTATTGCTATGTGTTTTTTGAAGCAATAGATTTTGATTTTATGCTACATACCTGAGCTATCTAGTATGTCTGGATCTTGGTCTGTCAAGTAGGCTGTGTTCCATCTCATGGAGTGGGTATTTAGTCAAATCAGATATTGGTTGGCAGCTCCCACAAGCTTTGTGCCACCATTGCCCTAGTGTGTCTCATAGGCAGGACACCTTGTAAATTGAAGGGTTTGGGGACAGCTTGGTGTTTATGCTTTTCTTTTGGAAGAGTGCATAGTATTATCCTGTACCAAAGATGATAGAATGTAGGGGTGAAGACCTGTTAGGGACCAGCTCCACCTCTCTGAATTCAGTGAATTGTGTAGTCATCTTTAGCAACGGGGCCTTACTGTCAGAGAGTGACTGAACTGCCTTTGAAATTTCCTGCTTCATGGAAATGTCTGCTGGATACTATGGGCCTGTAGACCCAAGATGGATGCTCCAATGGTACAGAGGAACTTTGGGTGACTGTCCAGGCAGCAAGATGTCTCTGTCATTTCTAGAGTTTTGAAAGTTGTGTACCTCTTGTTTACTTAGGTAGTATTATATCCTTCTGGAGTCTTTGATGGAGTTGAAGAATGGATAGTTATAGTTTTCTTTAGTTATGATAAAAGATAAAATAGATATAAATAATGTAACTGTAATTCTGGCTTGATAACTGTTTTGTTATATGTAATCTTACTATGTTAAAGTGAAAGCCTTTCTTTTTTGTTTAAACAGAAAAAGAGGAAATGATGGGGAGAGTCTTCTGTTTTGTGTTAATTTCATTGGTTAAATAAAGAGACTGCTTGGCCCTAATAGGACAGAAAATTAGGTAGGTGGAGTAGACAGAACAGAATGCTGGGAGAAAGAAGCCGAGTCAGAGAGTCGCCATGATTCTCCCACCCGACACAGCCGCAGGTTAAGATCTTCCTTGGTAAGCCACCTCGTGGGCTACACAGATTATTAGAAATGGGTTAGATCAATATGTAAGAGCTAGCCAATAAGAGGCTGGAACTAATGAGCCAGGCAGAGTTTAAAAGAATACAGTTTCCGTGTAATTATTTTGGGTAAAGCCAGGCAGCCGGGAGCTGGGGCAGCAGGGAAGCAGCCTGCCGCTCCCTTCAACAGTTCTGAAAATATCTGTTAGGTCCATTTGGTTTATAACATCAGTTAGCTCCAGTGTTTCTGTTTAGCATTTGTCTGGATGGCCCGTCCATTGGTGAGAGTGGTTATTGAAGTCTCCCACTATCAGCAGATGAGGGTCACCTACTGTGATTTAAGCTTCAGTAGTGTTTCCTTTACCAATTTGGGTGCCCTTGGGGTTGGGGCATTGGGTGCCCTTGGGGTTGGGGCAAAGATGTTAAGAATCAAAATGTCCTCATGGTGAATTTTTTCCTTTGATGAGTTTGTAGTGTCCTTCCCTATCTTTTCTGACTAGTTTTGGTTTGAAGTCTCTTTTGCCAGATATTAATATGGCTACACCAGCTTGCTTCTTATATCCATTTGCTTGGAATACCTTTTTCCATCCTTTTACCCCAAGGTGATGCTTACTTATCCTTGATGTTAAGGCGTGTTTCTTGGGTGCAGCAGAAGGAAGGGTCTTGTTTTTCTCTGCGTATTTTCTCTGGAGAACTGAGCCACTTAAGATGGGAATGGACTGGGAGTAGGGGGAGAGGGTTCATAGGAGGGAGGAAAGCAGAGTGCTCCGCCAGGCTTAGTGCCCTGGGAACAAGAGCAGAGCATGGGGTGGGGGTGGGGCTTACAGAAGGCCTGCCACAGAACTGGGGATGAGACTGGGGGTTGGACTTAGAGAAGATGGCCAATGGGTTAAGTTCTGCAGTTAGCCTACCTGATTCAGTCCTAGGAGTCTTTTGTTTTGTTTGTTACCTGAGAATGACCTTGAACTTCTAACCCTCCTTCCTCCACCTTTCAGTGCTGAGATTACAGTCACATACCACCATACTTATTTTGTTTTTCAGTACCTGAAATAAACCCAGGTTTCCTTCCTAAATGCTATGTACCCACTCCACCTACTGGGCTCCTTTCCCAGCCAACCCTTCATCATTTTTTAACCCTTCTGAGATAGACAGATGGCTTAAGTGTTTAGAGCACAGACAGCTCTTTCAGAGGACCTGAGTTCAGTTCCCAACCTCCACATCAGGTAGCTCACAACCACCTGAAACCCCGATCCTGAGGGCTCCAGCTCCTCTGGTCTCTCTGGGTGACCTCATCCCTGTGAACAGTTCTCAACACAGACATGTACACAAACATAAATCAAGATTTTAAAAAAAATCCTCCTTTTGAAATTGAGAATATTATATTTTTGAACATTTCTTGATGTGGGAATGATTTCTTATTAATAAAGAAACTGCCTAGGCCCATTTGATAGGCCAACACTTAGGTAAGCGGAGAAAACAGAACAGAATGTTGGGAGAAAGAAGCTGAGTCGGGAGTCGCCATGGTTCTCCCACTCCAGATAGATGCAGGTTAAGATCTTCTCTGGTAAGCCACCTCATGGGCTACATAGATTATTAGAAATGGGTTAGATTAATATGTAAGAGCTAGCCAGTAAGAGGCTACAGATAACGGGCCAGGCAGTGTTTAAAAGAATACAGTTTCCGTGAATTATTTCGGGCATAATCTAGCCATGCGGGTGGCCGGGTGCCGGGGATGCAGCCTCACTGCTCTTAACACTACAGAGTGGAGCCCAACGTGGGGCTAAATCCACTTAAAAACCTGAGAGAGCTTAATTTAAAACAAACAAACAAAAAAAAACAGTTTAACACAGAGTTTTGCTCTTTGTTGGTGGCGTGCCATAAAGAGATTTCCTGATTCAGCAACAGCAGCAGAAAAAAAGCAGCATCATTTTAAAGTGCGGCTTCCTGGGACTGTGCTGCCACTGCAAACTCTGGCTTTAAAGCATTTCAAGGCTTTTATGGGACTGGATGTTTGTGTTCCTGCTTGGGATCGGAAGGAGAGTGCTCTGAGACAGTGCTGATGGCTCAGCGCTCCCGCCTGCACCTGGGCAGATGGCAGAATCAGGCTTAGGCAGGCAGAAGAGCATGGCAGATTCCTGCCGCCATACAGAGACACGTTTTCAGACTGCACAGTGCTCTGTGTGTCAGATTTTGCTGTAACTTGGATGAAAAGAGTTTCTGTGCTGCATGCTCAGTCTCGGAGTTAAACTGCTGACTGCAGCGCCAATGTGGACTTGCTGTGTGCCTGGGACTGTGCTCAGCTCAGGGGCACCAAATGGCTCTGAGGCAGGAGCGGCTGCTCCAAGCTGAACTGTGCTGACCTCAGGCAGGAACTACCGTAATTGCCATAATAACAGCGCAGTTAAGGTTTAGACTGGGCAGGACACAGGCAGTACCATATTACCTGTACATGATGCAATTTAAGTTTTTAACAAGTGCTTAACATTTTAAGAAATGCTCCTGGATAGTAAAAAAATTACGGATTCACAATAAATCAGACACTGTTGGATGACAGTGCGTAG
>NW_026068056.1:771002-775276 GCF_014885135.2 Alexandromys fortis
GAGAGAGAGAGAGAGAGAGAGAGAGAGAGAGAGAGAGAGAGAGAGTAATCTGGGTCCCTGGTGGTCCCAATCTGCCACGCTCTGACCCTGGCGGTGCATTCCTAGAATCCCGTCTCATGGGATACTGCCACTTTGGAATCATTGTTCCCTAGCCATTCTGCTTCTTGCTGCTACCTATATTTTTGGTTTAAAAAAAATGGCTACACAATAACACACAGAAAGCAGAAAGCTGCTGCTGGCCAGTGGTGCTGTGATTTAAAACATTTATAATTAAACCTATTGAAGAAGGAGAAAATTAGCTTCATATTCTTTTTTTTAAAACCAAGTTTTTGAAGTCTGATATAGTATCCTCATTTCAAGTAGCCAATGGCCAAAATTTATGAATGAAGAGAAATAATTAGGAAACTCTCTTTTCTCTTCTATAAAAATGTGTATATGAGAGGCTGCACACACGAGTGAGGCCCTCTCAGAGGCCAGAAGAGGGCATTGGATCCCTTGAACATATAGCTGTGAACTACCTGATGCGGGTGTTGGGAGCCAAACTTGGGCCCTCTGTTAGAATAGTACCGGCTCCTAACAGCTGAGCCATCTCTCTAGACCTCCTGTCCCACCATTTTTTAAAAATATTTATTTATTGATTTATTTATTTATTTATTTATTTATTTATTTATTATGTATACAATGTTCTGTCTGTGTGTATTCCTGAAGGCCAGAAGAGGGCACCAGACCTCATTACAGATGGTTGTGAGCCACCATGTGGTTGCTGGGAATTGAACTCAGGACCTTTGGAAGAGCAGGCAATGCTCTTAACCACTGAGCCATCTCTCCAGCCCTGTCCCACCATTTTTATACTAAATATAATTCAAGGCCATTAAGTAGTTTACAAGAATAGCTTTGCA
Source organism: Alexandromys fortis (assembly GCF_014885135.2). NCBI lineage: Eukaryota > Metazoa > Chordata > Mammalia > Rodentia > Cricetidae > Alexandromys > Alexandromys fortis. The sequence goes on from NW_026068056.1 coordinate 771,902, forward strand.
AAATACTGCAGCTACTGATGGAAGGCACAGTAACAGATATCACCTTTTAGCAACCTAGAGTGAAAGAGGGAGCCCAGAGTTGTTATCATTACAGTTAAGCCAGGACCTGGCAGGAGACATTGTAACAAAGCCATGACAAGGATACGGCCTGAATTCTGTATCAACATGGAAGGAAGCTGGAGCTTCCTGGGATAGTCCTATCCTGCTTCCCTCCGTAGTGATGGTTGTGGAGGCCAGACACCCCTTCATTAAACCTCCCCCTTATCCCTAGGATTGGGGACTACCAACAAGAATGCCCACAGTCCATGACTTAAACTCCTTCATGGGTTACTGTTTCTTTTTTCTTTTTGATGGTATTAGGTCTTTTTTATTTTTAATATTTATTGAGCTCTACATTTTTCTCTGCTCCCCTCCCTACCTCTCCCCTCTACCCTTCAGACCTCCCCCAAGGTCCCCTTGCTCCCAATTTGCTCAGGAGATCTTGTCTTTTTCTACTTCCTACTTCCCATGTGGATTAGATCTATGTGAGTCTCTCTTAGATTTATGTGAGTCTGCATTGTGGTCTAAGTTCTCTGAGATTGTGGTTTGTAGGCTGGCTTTTTTTGCTTTATGTTTAAAAACCACCTTGAGTGAGTACATGTGATAATTGTCTTTCTGTGTCTGGTTTACCTCACTCAATGTCATGTTTTCTAGTTCCATCCATTTTCCTGTAAAATTAAAGATGTTATTATTTTTTCTGCTGTGTAGTACTCCATTGTGTAAATATACCACATTTTCTTTATCCATTCTTCAGTCGAGGGGCATTTAGGCTGTTTCCAGGTTCTGGCTATGACCATTTCTTTAGAGTCAGAATGTAGCTATTATTTAAGTTCACTTTCCTTTAGCTATGACTCTGGGCATACCACAATCCCTCACTTAGGAGACTTCATGCCCCCTCACAGCAGGATCAATGTCTGCCCATTATTTTTCCTGTTCTTAATATCCAGCCAAATTCCTACCATAAAGTAGGCATATAGTGAAATTGGTTTCATGAAACTGAACACATCTAGGAAACCACTGTTCAGTGATCAGCCAGTCAGGTCTATTCAAAAAGGATTTGTAAAAAGGATATGATGCCACTAAGTTTGGCTGGTTCCACCTTATCTTTTCTTTCTTTTCCCTAGGTCGGTATTCACTCTGTTGCCTCTGCCAGGTTATACTAGGGGCCTAAAGACAGGTTTATAGGAGGATGCCCAGGTGTGTAAATAAGTCCCTAAGCCAAGCCCATGGGAAGCAAGGACACCAGTGTCCTCTCCTCAGGAACGAGCAGCTTTCCTGTGAGTCAGAGAAGCACCCCCATCTTCACACTGGTCTTCTGGTACCTCACATGAAAATTAGTTCACCACGCCAGGACTAGCTCCCCATTCAGCAGCAGTGCCTTCTCTTGCCATTTTTAGAAACGATGAATAACCCCCGTGTTGCACAAAGGAGCACGAAAAGCTAAAATAGCTCAACAAGACAACCCCTTTCACTAAAAAGGGTGTACCAGAACCCAACCTAGGCTAGCAAGCACACTGGGGCCAAGATGGCTTCTACCTTTTATCCCTGACATAAGTAGTGACTGTGCCTCGTCCCATTGGTGGGAGCTCAATTTCACAACCTGACAAATTGGCTAATTGGTGCAAAGGGGCAGGGGAAGGCTGAAAAGTTTTCAGTCTCTGCTGGGCTAACTACCTTTAATTAAAACAACAACCAAACCCTATCTTTCCCCATCACTGGATATCAGGTCGGCATCGCTAGTCAGCAATGGCTGCCTTTGCGTCACTTAACACCGTGGCAGCCTTGCCTTCACTATGGCAACCGGGTAGCACACAGCCTCTGTATTTTCATTCTCTGTTGTTGGCTTTCTAAATGTGGATATTCTCCATGCCCGATTTCCTTAATTTATCAGTGACAGTTTCAAATTCTTTTTGTCTTAGGGTTGCTTCTCTTGCATTTGAAAAACAAATTCACAGGACCAGCAAGTTGACTTAGCAGGTAGAGTGCTTGTCACATAAGGCTGAATGGCCTAAGATCAGCCCCTGGAGTCCATGTACAGGAGAAAGGAGACAAAGATTCCATGAAGTCGCTCTCTGACTGCGCACGCACACACACACACACACACACACACACACACTTGGTATGGTGGCACATGTCTTTAACTCAAGCACTCTGATCTACATAATGAGTTCCAGGATAAGTAGTGAGACCCTATCAAATAGATAGATTGCTAGATAAATAAATAATAACAAAAAAGAAAGCAAACAAATTTGTGAAAAATGCTATAAATTCCAAACCATAAGATATAGAAACTGATTTTGGCATTAAATGATTTTAAAATTTAGAGTCCAAGTGAACTTTTTAAAAAATATATGTATACAGAAATAGTTAATTAAAACAAGAATGGGGCTGAAAATGTAACTCAGAGGTCCAGCATTTGCCTAGCACGTGTGGGTTCCTGGGTTTAGTTCCCAGCATGGAAGCAAATGAACATATATGTAAAACAAGGAGGAACGAAAATCTTGGTCAGCAGAGGGTAGCAGGGATGTCTCCTGGGCAGAGCTGACTCTACACCAATCTATACCTCAAAAGACTGTTGGGTGATCTGTACCCCCTTTGAAGTCAAGAAGCAGAGTATGCAGGACACATGGCTAATCCTCCTTAAAGCCACTATGGGGATGAAAGGGCCAAGGAGTCCTCATTTAAAAACTAAAGAGACACAGCAGCTAGGCATAGAAGGTGGACCACCTGTATCCTGATTTCAGCCCCAAAAGCAGAGTGGTGATCTCAGTGATTCAAATGTAAAAAGGAAGGGACTGGGCATAGGACTAGTGATAAACATTTTAGGTGTGGTGTTTCTGTTTTGCTGTCTTTGTTTGTTTGTTTTTGTTTTGTTTTGCTTTTTCTGAGATAGGGTTTATAGCCATTGCTGTCCTAGAACTCACTTTGCAGACTAGGCTGGCCTCGAACTCACAGAGATCCACCTGAGTGCTGGGATTAAAGGGGTGCGACACCACGGCAAGGCTGTATTGTTTTGTTTGTTTTAAAAACAGGGTTTCATCTAGCCCAGGTTGGTCCCAAACTTTTTAAGTAGCCAAGGATGGCCTTGAATTCCTGTTCCTCTAGCCTCAACTTTCTAAGGCGCTTGAACTGGAGGTACATTTTTTGCTTGTTTGGTTTTTTTCTTTGTTTTGTTTTTGAGATAGTCTCACTAAGTAGACCAAACTGGCCTGATGCCTCTGCTTCCTGAGTATTTGGATTGAAGTCTTTCTTTCTTTCTTTCTTTCTTTCTTTCTTTCTTTCTTTCTTTCTTTCTTTCTTTTTTTTTTTTAGTTTTTTGAGACAGGGTTTCTCTGT